>NC_041387.1:336577416-336690711 GCF_002162155.2 Triticum dicoccoides | reverse complement strand
CGGAGGGGTGGTGGGCCGTCAGCGGGAGTGGTGGGGGAGGAGGGGTGGTGGGGCGACGTGCCAAGGGTGCGGGGGCGGGGGCGGCGCCGGGCGACAGGGGCGGGGGCGGCGCCGGGCGGCGGTGGATCTAGCTAGCTAGGGCGGGGCGTCGGGGAGGAGAGAGGAAGAGAGGAAGAGAAGAGAGAGTAACGGGCGGGGGGTGGCGTCCATTAGTTACTCGGCTCTTTGCCGTCCGCCGTTTCTTTGCCGTCCGCCGTTTTCTCTCTTTGTCGTCCGCTAGCGGACGACAAAGAGGTGGGGCATTAAGTTTTTTTAAACAGGCGGGTGGCCGGGGGCCACCTCCCTCTTTGCCGTCAGCTGGCGGACGGCAAAGATTCTTTTCCGACAGCTGGCGGACGGCAAAGAAATGGCGCATGGCAAAGAGCTTCTTTGCCGTCCGCCGTTTCTTTGTCGTCGGCTTTTCGGTGGCTGATGGCAAAGAGCTTCTTTGCCGTCCGCTAGCGGACGACAAAGATCTGGCTGATGGCAAAGTAGCTGATTCCAGTAGTGATGCCATCACCACCTAGCTTCGGATATGCATTGTTTTGGATGTTCTCCATTTTCTCCATATGATGTTTCCACTATTGCTCGTGAGGAGACCCCCATAGTTTCCTCATACATTTTAGGAGATTTTGATTCATCCTATCCATTGCATGATCCCAATACTTGTGTGCACAATATGCTTCCCATGAATAAACATGCTATTGATGTGCCATATACTTCTATGCTAAATTTGCATCCCCGTCGTGTCATACATAATAACTATTATTTCATAACGGATGACATGTTCTTATACCATGCATCAAATTTCTTTGAGCGATGCTTATCTTGTGCTAACTCACATGTGCACATACACATCATGATGGATGATGTGTACATTTACCACGCGCACAATTTCTTCGGTTTGTGTCTCTTTTGTGTAGGTACCCATGAATACTTGTCAACCTCACAATCCCATGAGTTGACAAAACGAGCTCTAGAGAGCAACGATGACTTGGGATCACATGGATTGCCTTTCCCACCGCTCTCTTTGTGCAAAGACTTCACACATTTCTTCTACATGGCTCTCACATGGTTATGGGTTATCGTCCATTACATCTTATATGCCCATATTGCCATGTTCACTTTGCATGATATGCTCATTCCTATGCCTTTGGCATGCATTTGTGACCCATGCTTTGCATTACACATGATGATTGACTCTACTACCTGTATGTGTATTTGCAAGCTTGGTGGAGATATTACTTGTTATTACCATGTTTTCTATGTGCTCCATTCCTATGGTGATACTATGATCTTGCTTTGTGCTCGTGCTTGCGATACGTCATGTGCATTGCCTATATCTCTTATTTACTCACATGACATGATTGCCATGATTTCCTCTAGTGTGTTGCATCTTCGCTCCACTAGTTTGCACGGCTTGATTTCTATGCTTGCTCATGTTGCATCCAATTCTTGGATTACTTGCTCCTATCTTATGTTTGGTTGCAACATTGACATTACTTCACATATGCCATGTCCCATTGCTTGTCACATGATTGATTTGATTGCCTCACACCTGATGAACAATTGCTATATCATTTGTGTTGAGTGCCACACTTTCTTCACTACACCATATGAACATTATGCTTGGATTGTCTTGCACTTGCATGTGTTTAGACATATCATTTTCTTTGGTGTTGTGGATGATTCTTATGCATACCATAGACCATTTATCAAGCACTTTATGCATGCTTGCTATGATCTTGAGGTTGATGTTTGTTCTCTTGTCAACCGTTTTAGCATCTTTACCTCACATTTACATGCTTGTTTCCATGATGTCCTTGATTGTGCTCAAGTTACGTGCTTACATGCGATGCCACACTCCCTTGTCACACCATATGCTATGCTTGATGACAACGCTTGTTGGGTGAATCACCTCTTGAATGCTTGGTTTTGCTTTAATGCGAACCACATTTGTTTTTCCAAGTGCTTGTTATCTTTGCTCCTTTTGAAGGGATTACAATACGGTGCGACATTGAAGAGTGCCCACTTCGAGTTCAACATGATGAGTACTTGGTGGTTGTCAACTTCTCCACGGAAACACCCTCTCTTTCCCATGGTGATGAAGATCACGATCCGTGGACGGATCTCTCCCAAGGGGGGGAGATGATGCGGAGCATCCCTCACTCATCCCCATGGAATCTACTACAACTCGTCAAGCACCTCGAGGACCGATGACAAGAGCACGTGCACGCACCGTCAAACCCAAGGTTAATTCATTCCGCTTCGAGTTTCATTCGGATTCACTCGAGAGTCGGATTCTACCTCAAATGGAAACTCTATGCACTTGTAGGTACCAAGAAGAGAACCGTGAAGTGGCGAGGACGGAGACACATGCACCTATGGTGAAGGAGAAGGAAGAAGGACGCGCGAGGCGTGAAGCAAGAGTGGTCATGGACCACCCCGGATGCCCGGTCACCAACACCCCCGGGGGCCCGGCCACCAGCCGCCGGCTGGCCAAGGCCCTGGCCATCCCGGGTGCCTGGCTAGGAGGCCCCGGGTGCCCGGCCATGCCCGCTTGGGCGCTGGAGCTGCCCACCCTGGGTGTCCGGGTCGCCACCCCCGGGTGCCCGGCCCCTGCCAGCACCACTCCGGGTGCCCGGGCCATCACCCCCGGGTGCCCGGCCTCCTCTAGGGCGTGGCCCAGCCCCCCACCGGGTGCCCGGGCTCTCAACCCATGGGTGTCCGGCCCTCTACAGCGCCCCGGCCAAGGCTCCGTGACCGGCCCGGGTGCCCGGCCCTTCGGCCCCGGGTGCCCGGCCTACACCGCGCCAACCACCAGCCCTGCCCCGGGTGCCCGGACGGTTGGACCCCGGGTGCCCGCACCTCTCCGAGGGCCTGCGTGCCTCTTTGGGTTTTTACCCTTGTATCCCCCCTTCTCCTCTTATTGGGTCCCTAGACTATATATACCCCTTCCCTAGCTCATTTAGAGGATAGCAAAGTATTTGATAGACATTTGTGAGCTTTGCTCCATGGATCCACTCCACTAGGAGATCAAGACCTCCTCTTGGAGTGACCAAACATCAAGACCTCCTCCTTGGGGAAGGATCCCCATCATAGGATCATCAATCCCTCATATCCTTCATAGGATTTGGGATGAACTCTACCATGTATCTTATTTCCCTTTGATTGTTCATGTACCTTGTGGATCTTGTGTGTTTGTTGGTCTAGTGGATGTGTGATTTGGACTTGTTCTTGAGTGTTCCTCTTGTTTTCCCTCTTGTGTTCATCTTGTTCTTGGGGATTCCCCCTCCAATTCGTGAAAGATCTTCACTTCGGGTTCCACCCTACAACACAAGTGCTACTTTGTAGGAGATCCCAAAGATACATTTGGGTATTCCTTCTAACAAAAGTCCAATGAAAAAGTGTTTGTTGCAAAAGGTGGATACTTTCTCGAGGATGAGTTTCTTGCTAAAGAAGAAAGTGGGTTTTGAGAAAGGTAGTAGAAAACAACAAATAATTCGCCTTATGAACACCCAAGAACAATATGAAGATGCTTAATGGGTTGTGATCAATGATCGTTACCGACTCCGGAAGTGCAATGGAAGTAGATGAGTCGGTGTAGATCGTACTTGAAGTCCCTCGAACATTGATAAAGATCCTGCGAACCGCCCACGTAGGATTCCTTGAAGGGAAGACCCAAAGCACTACCTCTCTACTTGGTTGCAAGTGTACGGTCTTCACGATCCAGTAGCGCTTCGCTGTCCAGAGCTAATTGTCACGGCAGAATTAGAGGGAGAATATTAGAACCACACGGGTCTTCTAATTATGAGGATTAGAGGTGGCTAGAGCTTTCTCTAATTAGTTAACTAGAACCAACTAGAACATGCACTAGATCAACTAGAGGAGGCTCCAAAACTTGTGTCCACATAGGGTGGAAATCCTCTACTATATATAGGATTGGGGTGGAGAGGGGCTGCCACAAAGGGGGAAAGATCCCCTTTGGGGCTCCGGACAAGTAGGATTCGGCACCGAAAGGGGGCGCCTCCCTTGTTGGGCCCTTGTGGCCCATCTCCTTCTCCACCTCTTGGCCCGTTGATAAATTAAATACATTTTTGTTCTAAACATTTTCAGACCATAATATATATAATTTAACATCTCTAGAAAAAATTTCACCTATATATATATTACTCGGTAATACCCGGTATTACCCAATATTCACCAAAACCCCTTCGGTGACCCCGAAACGCTTTCGGAACCTCTCGAAACTATTCCGGATATTAATGAAACAATTCCAAAAATATATTCTCATCAGTCCCATCCTACTAACACTCAACAGATCGTGATTACCTTAAGCTTGTGACCCCATAGGTTCGGTAACCATAGACATGAACGAAACCCCTTCGTTCAATGACCGATAGCGGAACCATGGACATCCATATTGTTCCCTATGAATACACGAATGATATTCGAGTGAACCTTCGGTTATCATGTGATGTTTCCTTAGCTTCGCGACACTTTACAAAACTCGGTGCACATCGGTATCCTCTTGAGTCATCACCATGCTCACTATATCATTGCTTGCTTTACCGGTTTTGTTCTTCTTTCTCATTGACCCATTTCGGCATCCCTATGATGTAGTCACCTGTGTTTGGCTACACAATGGTGGATGCCTTCACACCGAGAGGGCCTTAAGAATATCTCTCCATCGTCGAAGGAGCATTTCCCACTCTTGAGGTATTCGGTCACTTGTCAAACTTTTCGGTGAGCCTGAATGTTGTTGTTATGATCACCTTGTTACAGATGACCTTTGAGCAACCCAAAGCCCTCCATCAGGTAGGAAGTGACGAAGACGCTCTCATGGTCTAAGGAACTAAAACACATGCTAACACTCCGTGTTATTACAGACGATTTCAGACGATATGATCACATGGTACAACAGACAAGTATTGGGTCGATTCAACATGATCAGTCTTCTAATGTCATACCATCAATGTTTTTTTTGGACTATCATTACACTTAATGATATCCTAAGATCCGAAAAACATGATCACTAACAATACTTGAGCCGATCTTAGAGGCGAGAGCGGGAACCAATTGTTTATCTTTTATCATTTCACACGTGCATATGAATTTTCCACTGAGTCGCATATTCCAGGATCATGGCAGTTATAGCATGAAGTATAAATATTAATTATGAATAATAAAAATATAGTAATACAATATTATTGCCTCTAGGGCATATTTCCAATAGTCTCCGACTTGCACTAGAGCCAATAATCTAGTTGCATGGTTTTAGAAAGGGTTAATTTGATAAATGGCACTCTTGGCGATTTCGAGAAATGCCACTACAATTTGCAAATTTAAAAAATTCCATTTCATGCCATTTCCAGTGGCATTTTTTGAAGTCTGGAGTGGCGTTTTTAAAAGTATGCAAAAATTGCAGTGGCATTTTTCAAATTTTAAAAATTGAAGTGGCTATTTTGTGAATCGTGATAATTTGAGTGGCATTTATATAAATGACCCTTTTAGAAACACCTATGGGTATTCTGGTGTTGCTTAGGCTTTGCTTGTGGTAGAGCTTTTGTTATTTGTTGTGACATATTCAAAACTCAGAAATATTTGTGTCAGTTTTGTCTGTTTGCAAGATCCCAATCCACCTTGTTTTGAGCTATAATATTTTATTGAAAATAAAATATCATTTAGACTCATTGCACATAGAATCATATTTTGGATTCATCCATTTATATCAAGATTCTTCTTGACCGGCCATATTCATAATATGAAGTTTATGGGCTTATTAGAATTTTTATAATACCCAATTATATCAAGACATTTCTTGATCATTGGATCTATCTTTCATATCAAGAATCTTCTTGATTTTCCATTATTCATAATGTTTATGGGTTTCTTACAAGTTTTGTAATATCCAATTATATCAAGATATTTCTTGATTATTGGATTTTACCCATTTATAACAAGACTCGTCTTGATTGGCCATGTTCTCAATATATTGTTAATGTGTGTTCTTTACAACTTTTGTAATATCCAATTATATCAAGACATTTCTGGATTATTGGCTCTACCCTTTTATATCAAGTCTCTTCTTGATCAGACAACATTGAAACATCTAATGTTTTCAAAAAACATAAATTATCGTTATAGAATCAATATTGTTGATAAAAAAAAATCTTATCACAACCCAAATGATATCAATCATGAAGTTGGTATTCATATATTCTCAATAATGAAATTCTAACTTCATATGCTCAAAATGATACATTTATTCTTTTGAGATCCTTGATATCTATTACTAACACTTAGTAAAACTCTTGGCCCTTTTCATATATATTATAACTATCAAGATGAATTACTTTCATTTACCATGCTTATAAGCATCTAGTTATAGGACACCGAGAGAAACAATTTCTATATTTAAACACTTTAAACCTTTTTGTCAAAATATATAAACTTTTAAGCTCAATCAGACATATGATCTATCTTTTAGATTCTTTCATACCCAATATTTTGCCTTGTTATTTGATGAAAACATGATTCAAAAACATTTTATTTTTGCTAAGAAGTTATATTATTTCAATTCCAACATTTGTGATTAGAAATACTATATATAGATCCCACTGAGTTATTTATATACACAAGGTTCCCTTGATAAGATCAAAATCTCAATATTAGCTCACTTGTTATAGATTTCAAAAACTCTTTTTCAGTTTACACTTTTATCCGGTGTCTTTGAAGGTTTTAAAACCTTTCTGGTTGTATCATTCATACATCTTTTCCTTTTAGGAGACTTAGTTTTAATATCCACTTTCTTCAAAAATCTTTTAAGTATCAACCAAGTTCCAAACTTTTTTTATTTATGACAATTACAATAAAGTTCTAAACTTAATTGTAAATTTATACCGGTGTACATGCTATGAACCATTCCTTTGAGTTGGGCACCGCTATTGTTTCCTTGTGGTGTTCTAGATCATCTTCTTTCAAAGATGAATATCTCATTTGTAAAATTTCAAAAATTAGACAATATTCTGAATTTCTTTAAACTAGTTACAAGCTATAGAATTTCTACATCAAATGTAGTAACTTATGGTTTATTTTGTAGACAATCTATTGAACAATTTCTAGTTTGTTAATTTTGGTTATTACCGTGAGGGATTCAATAATCCTTTCTAAGTTGTAATGTCTTCCCACTTATTTCTTTGACAAGAAAAACTTTTCTTGAAAAAGTGTTCATCTGTGTCAAACATTTTGCCTTTTGAACATTTCAATGGAAGGAACCCAAATCATTTCTTTAAGATATCCTACAACTTTTATCTGGTTTATAATTTCTATAATTCTTATGGTTTCATTAACCAGAGTATGTGGTTCTCTGTACAGTGTATATCCTACCGTTTCAATTTATACCCCAAAGTATAAATGCAGATCGGTAATAAATAATTCCATAATTATTTGACTGTTTTTGGTAAACTTATGACTTAGATAATTTTCTTCATTCTTGAAGAATTAATTTATCTTTGGTCATAATGACCCCTATCTTCATTATAAGATATTTGAACTCTTCAAATACATTCTAAAATTAAAATATTATAGATTTTTATAAGTAAATCATATTTACCTAATCTTTTAATGAAGTATTATTATCCATTGTACCATGGCTTGTTTATCATACTTCATACATCATCATGTACTTTTTATTTGATTTCTCAATTAAGAGATTTCAATGCTTCATCTATATCCCTAATAAAGCCAAGCAGTGATATATCAGTCTTCTTAAGACATTTAGCGTTAATGTTAGAAATTTCAAATCAAGATTCATTTACTAAACCATCAAAAATTCGCGGTACATCCAAGCATATTATTATAACCACTTTAGCAACTTTTATCCAAAATATTATAAGAACATCCGTCACATAATTCAAGACATAATGTCTTATACAACTTCGGAACGCAATAACTATTATTTGATCCTAATTTGAATCTTGTAGATAAACTAAAGCCATGATTCTATTCGTCCTGAGCAGCGATCTCATCACCATCCTTGACTAGCATCATGTCTTTCTTTCTTCTCAACTTGTGAGCTTTGTGTAGTCCCTGCATTAGGTTGCACACAAAAGCAATCGATAAGTATCAAATACTTGTGACTTACAGAAACTAGATAAATAATATTAACTTCGTATAACTTTTATACCTTTACATGAAGAACCATTCTTCTTGTCTGCCAAATGTTTCTTGTAGTTCCGCTTCCAGTGACCCTTCTGTTTGCAGTAGAAACATTCAATATCTTTAGAGGCTCCACCCTTGTTCTTTTTCTGATAGATGGTCTTACCGGCACCAGTAGATTTCTTCTTGGACTTGGCCTTCTTTTTGAAACTTGTAGTTTTTTGATAATCAACACTTCTTTGTTCTTCTGCATGCCAGCTTTTCCGCAGTTTTGAGCATAGCAAAAAACTCATTTGCACTTTTCTCCACCCTGTTCATGCTGTAATTCATGATAAAACCATCGTAAGATGGGGGGTGAAGCAAGCATAATATCTGTACCGAGGGTTGGCGAAATTCCAAATTCCAGTGAAGCAAGTCTATCAACATAGCCAGCAAGCTTTACTATATGCTCACTCATTGAGGAACCCTCTTTCATCTTGCATTTGATCAGGACCTTGGTTAACTCAAACCGTTTAGTCCTTGCCTGTTTCTTGTACAAAACTTCTAGTGACCCAATTATAAATTGAGTGGTAGATCGTTCAAAATGCTTATGTAGTTCAAGATCCATCAAGTTACATGAGACACTAGACTGCTTCATAGTCATCACTATGAGAAGTATAAGCAGCAACTTCTTCGGGTGATGAATCCTTTGAGGGAGCATCACCTAGGGGCTGATCTAGAATGTACTCCTTCTTGGCACTCTTGAGAATAAATCTCGGGTTGTGGATCCAATCCGCATAGTTTCCACTATTTGCAGCCAACTTTTCTTTCTCAAGCATAGGGCTAAGTTGAACATATTGCGAGCCATTTAATCTATAACGATAAACACAAATAATTTTGTACATAATTCATAATTAATATTGCACTAGTTTACTAAAACAATTTTTAATATTAAAGTGCACTCCCACTCAAATTAATATCTCTCATAATTATTGGTGAGTGATTAAAGATCCAAGTCTAGTTCTCAGCCATTGATGTGGACATCACTGATGACGAGAATTTTGACCGGTGGGCAAACTTTTGTCCTATCATATCTCCATATGACTCTTGTTCATCTTTCGATGCTTTGTGCTTTGAGCTCAGAATGATTCTGCTAGAACTTTAACACAACCAAGTGTTATCTACATACATGGTCTGACCATCCCCATCTTATACCTCATGCCCCGTTTGTACTCATGTGGACATGACGCACTCCGGAATGCTACATGTTATAGACGGTTGAAACACTAGGAATAGCACATTTTTAACTTGAATTTAATGTGGGAGATCACCCTAATAATTGACTACTGCGCAATCAAAGGTTGCAAAAAACAAATGGATAAACATCTCAAGCAATTCATAATAGCATGGCATGTTATAGCCCTGAGCACCGGGAGATCTTCATGATTGTCTTCAATCTTCAGTTGGAGCAACGTGACAGCCAATATTTCATTGCCGTGGGAAGCGTTTCAAAAACGTTGCCATGGCGACCATTTCAGAAAACGTTGTGGTGGCACCATAATCTGAAATGCCGTCGTGGCACGAAATTATAGCTCCTTGTCCACCGCCTTTGTACAACTTCTCCTCGTTCGGGTCCTCCGCGTACGTCCTGCCACCATCACCTGAAACCTATCTATAAAATATTTACATTAAGGTGGAAATCTCATGGCTCCAGCCATCATGCCGTGATGCGCAAGCCACTTAAGATTACGACATATAACCATCTCATACATAAACTCATTATCATGATGAAGGCTATACCACGTCATATGAAAACCCTGCAAAACCATGTTAGACGTCCTCTAATAGGTCTGGGAAATTTTAATTATGTGGTTAACCATTTTTATCAATTAAGACTAGCTACCTACGCAAGCACAACAAGGCGATGTTCTTGATGCTAGATTAAGTTTTGGGATGTGTGAAAGAGAGACTTAATTAAAAGTCTCATCCCCACACTAAAGTTCATCAATACGCGTGACCCCCTAGAAGATCATCCATCTTCGGCACCCTCTTGTGTATGTGACGGTTCACTATTCCCGACTATGATGTAACCCAAGGAGCTGTTAGCAGATCGTCGACAGCTAGAGCCGGTAGATCATCAGAACCTTGTAGCAAAACTACATCATTCTGCCGATGAACTGAACCGAAGCAAAACTCATGGGAAGCGTAGCAAGAACACCAACCCTCACATATAAGATGTGATCTAGATCGCAACCTTCATCTACTCATAAACTTGCTCATGATGCCACTGTTAGGAAACGTAGTAGAAAACAAAAAAAATTGCACCACGAACACCCAAGAACAATATGAAGATGCATAATAGGTTGTGATCACCGATCATTATCGACTCCGAGAGTGCAGCAAAAGTAGATGAGTCAGTGTGCATCATACTTGATGTGCCTTGAATGATGATGATCCCGCAAACCGCCAATGAACTATCCCTCAAACGCAAGATGGAAAGCACGGCCTCTCTACTTGGTTGCAAGTGTATGGTCTTCGTGGTCCAGCAGTGCTTCGCCATCCAGAGCTAATCGTCGCTGGAGAATTAGAGGGTCAAGATTAGAACCGCACGGGGCTTCTAATTATGAGGATTAGAGGTGGCTAAGGCTCGCTCTAATTAGTCAACTAGGACCAACTAAAACATGCACTAGAACAACTAGATGAGGCTCCAAAACTTGTGTCCACATAGGGTGGAAATCCTCTAGTATATATATAGGACTGGGGGGAAGAGGGTCTGCCACCAAGGGGGAAAGAGCCCCCATGGGGCTCTAGCCAAGGGAGGGGGAGTAGGACTCCCCATACAAGTAGGATTCGGACCCCCTCTTTTAGGAAAGGGGGGACGCCTCCCTTGTTGGGCCCTTGTGGCCCAACTCCTTCTCCACCTCTTGGCCTTATTTGGCCCGTTGATACTAAATTAAATATATTTTTGTTATAAACATTTTTTAGAGAACAATATATATAATTTAACATCTTCGGAAACATTTTCCACCTATATATATTAATTGGTAATACCCGGTATTACCCGATATTCACCGAAACCCTTTCGATGACCCCGAAACGGTTCTGAAACCTCTTGAAAATATTCCAAATATATATGAAAAAATTCCGCAAATATATTCTCATAACTTCTGTCCTACAAACACTCAGCAGATCATGATTACCTTAAGCTTGTAACCCCGTAGGTTCGGTAACCATAGACATCAACGAAACCCCTTCGTTCAATGACCGATAGCAAAACCATGGACATCCATATTGGTCCCTATGATTACACGAATGATATTCGACTGATCTTTTGGTTATCATGTGATGTTCCCTTAGCTTTGTGATACTTTACAAAACCTAGTGCACATCGGTATCCTCTTGAGTCATCACCATGCTCACTATACCGTTGCTCGTGTTACCAGTTTTGTTCTTCTTTCTTGTTGATGTGTTCCGGCATCCCTGTGATGTAGTCACCTGTGTTTGGCTAGATGATGATGGATTCCTTCACACCGAAAGGTCCTAAAGAATATATCTCCATCATCGGAGGAGCATTTCCCACTCTTGAGATGTCTGGTCACTTGTCAAACTTTCCGGTGAGCCTGAAAGTTGTTGTTATGATCACCTTGTTACAGATGACGTTTGAGCAACCCAAAGCTTCACCATCCAATAGGAAGTGACCGAGACACTCTCATGGTCTGAGGAACTAAAACACTTGCTAAAACTTCGTGTTATAACAGATGATTTCAGACGACATTATCACATAGTATAACAGACAAGTATTGGGTTGATTTAACATGATCATTCTTCTAACGTCATACCCTCAATGTTGTTTTAGGACTGTCATTACACTTAAAAATATCCTAAGCTCCGGAAAACGTGATCACTAACAATACTTGAGTCGGTCTTAGAGGCGAGAGTGGGAACCTATTGTTTACCGTTTATCATTTCACACGTGCATATGAGTTTTCCACTGAATCGCATATTCCAGGATCATAGCAGCTATAGCATGAAATATGAACTCTTAATTATGAATAACAGAAATATAATAATACAATATTATTACCTCTGGGCATATTTCCAAAAGTGGGAGGACAGTACAACTTGACGAGTTTACTGAATCTCCATAGGTAAATAGGACAAACAATACAGAATTTGTTCCGGAAGTTGTCTGCACAACTGAACCAGAAGTTACTACATCGGTTGTAGAAACTCCAGTTAAGATTGTAACTGAACCGCGTAGGTTAGGAAGAGTTATCAAACCTTCTAAATGGTAGATAACAAAATAGTCATCTTAGAAGAAGATGAGCCTGTGCAATACAAGGAAGCAGTGGCGATGCCCAGATCAAAAGAATGGCTCAAAGCCAGGCAATCCAAAATGGAGTCCTTGTACGAGAATCAAGTTCGAAACTTGGTCGATCCTCCAGAGGGTGTAAAACGCATACAATGTAAATGGATCTTTAAGAGAAAAATATACGTAGATAGTAATCCAACCATCTATAAATTGAGGCTAGTTGCGAAAGGGTTTTTGCAAATTGTGGGAGTTGATTATGATGAGACTCTCGCTGGCCGCAAAGCTCAAGTCTGTACGGATTATAATGGCTATAGTTGCATACTTCGAGTACGAGATATGGCAGATGCATGTCAAAACTGCTTTCCTAAATGGAAATCTGGAAGACGATGTATACATGATACAACTGGAAATTTTGTCTATCCAAAGAATGCCAGATAGGTGTGAAAGCTTCATAGGTCAATCTATGGTTTGAAGGAAGCACCAAGGAGCTAGAATCAACATTTTGATGAAGTGGTAAAAGAGTTTGGCTTCCAGAAAAATGATGAAGAAGATTGTGTATACAAGAAGTTTAGTGGGATCTCTGTAGCGTTTCTAATATTATATGTAGACGACATATGTAGACTATTTGAAGAGTGTGTTTTCAATGAAAGACTTAGGTGAACCTGCATATATATTGGGCATAAAGATATATAGAGATAGATCAAGACATCTAATTGCAATAAGTAAGAGTACATACATTGACAAGGTTTTAAAGAGGTTTAAAATGGAGAATGCTAAGAAAGGTTTTATCCCAATGTCACATGGCATAACACTTAGCAGAAATCAATGTCCTAAGATGGTTGATGAGCGTGTGCAAATGAGTGGAGTAGCATATACCTCTACTGTTGGCTCCATCATGTATGATATGCTATGTACTAGACCAAATGTTTCTTATGCACTAAGTGTTAGTAGTAGATACCAGAGTGATCCAGGAGTGGCTCACTAGATAGAAGTTAAGAATATTCTTAAGTACCTCGGAAGAACGAAGGACATGCTCCTTGTTTATTGACAAGATGAAGAACTTGTTGTAAACGGTTACATCGATGCTAGCTTCATGACTGATATAGATGACTATAAATCTGAATAAGGTTATGTTTTCATATTTAATGATGGCGCGTTTGTTTGGAAGAGTTTCAAACAAAAACAATGTTGCAGATTCTATGATAGAAGCAGAATATATTGCAGCTTTGGAAATTCAAATGAGGCGTTCTAGATCAAGAAGTTTCTTGAAGAAATTGGTGTAGTCACAAGTGTGATCAATCTAATGGCTCTCTATTGTGATAATAGTGGAGTTGTCGCTCAAGCCAAGGAACCAAGATCACACATAAAGACTAGACACATTGAACACAAGTATCACATTGTCCGACAATATGTTGAGAATGGATGTGTGAAGATTCTCAAGATTCAAACGGATTTGAATGTGTCAAACCCAATGACGAAGGCTTTACCACGAGCAAAACATGAGCAACATCGGATAGCCATAGGTGTTAAAGAGACTATGTAAACTAGATTACTGACTCTGGTGCAAGTGGGAGACTATTGGAAATATGCCCTAGAGGCAATAATATTTGTATTATTATATTTCCATATTCATAATTAAACAGTTTATATTCTATGTTATAATAGCTCTGATCCTGGAATGCAATTCAGTGGAAAAACTCATATCCACATGTGGAATGATAAATGGTTAAATAAACTGTTCCTAGTCTTGCCTCTAGGACTAGCTCATGTGTTGATTGGTGATCATGTTTTTCGGATCTTAGAATATAATTAGGTGTTAAATGATAGTCCTAAAACAACTTTGAGATTATGACATTGGAAGAACGATCACATTGAATCGACCCAAATATTTTTGATATGAATTCAATAATATCGTCTGTAATCAACTATAATAACACGAAGTGTCAATGTGTGGTTTTGCTCATTAGACCATGAGAGTACCATAGTCACTTCTTACCGTATGGTGGGCTTTGAGTTTCTCAAATGTCATCTGTAGCATGGTGATCATAAGGACAACTTAAAGGTTCATCAAAAAGATTGACGATGGACTAGATAGCTCGAGAGTGGGATTTGCTCCTCTGACGATTGAGAGATATTCTTAGGGCCCTCTCAATGTGACGACATCGTCTGGCCAAACACATGTGACTAAATCACAGGGATGCTGGAACAAACAACAAGAAAATGGAACAAAACCGGTAACGAGGATTTCGGTATAGTGAGGATGTGCTGACTTAAGAGGATACCGATGCATCCGGGTTATGCAAAGTATCGTGAATCAAAGGGAACATCACATGATAACCAAAGTTTCACTTGAATAGCATTTTGGTGCTCATAGGGATCGATATGGACATACAAAGTTCCGCTATTGTTCATTGAACGAAGGGTTTTGTTACTGTCTATGAGTTACTGAACCTAAGGGGTCACAAGCTTAAGGAAATCACAATCTTCTGAGTGTTAGTAGGATGGGAGTGATGAGAATATTTTTTTGGAATTGTTTCATTAATATTCAGAATAGTTCCGAGAGGATAGGAAAGCATTTCGGGGTCACCGGAAGGGTTTCGATGAGTATCGGGAATACCGGGTTTTACCGACAAATATGTATATGTGAAAATTGTTTCCGGGGATGTTAAATTATATATATAATGGTCTGACAATATTTGGAACACTTTTAAATTGATTTAATATCAACGGGCCTTAAAAGGTCAAGTGGAGGAAGGCAACTTGGGCCACCAAGGCGCACCCTTCCCCTATGGTAGGAGGCCAAATGGGAAAGGGGAAGGACTCCCCTTCCCTCCTTTGCCGGTGCAAGGGGATGGGGGGTACTTCTCCTTCCCTTCTCTACTCTCCTCCCCTCCCAACCTATATAGACTTGAGGACTTGTGCTCTTTTGGATACACAAGTTCTGGAGCCTTCTCTAGTTCTTCTAGCCCCAGTTGGTCCTAGTTGACTATTTAGAGCTAGACTAATCCTCTAATACTCATAATTAGAAGCCCCGTGTGGTCGAATCTCCTCCATCTAATTCTATGGTAACGATTAGCTCTAGACGGTGAAGCACTGCCCGGTCGTGAAGGCTGCATGCTTGCAACCAAGTAGAGACGTCTTCCTTTCGGTCTTCAGTTCGAGGGACTATTCATGGGTGGTTTGTGAGATCATTCATCGACGGTTCGCGGGACTCCAATTACAATCTACACTGACATGTTTCTTCTTCCGCTGCAACTTGGTGATGGTAACGATCGTGATCCCAACCCGATATACATCTTCATATTGATCTTGGGTGTGAGTAGCCGCGGATTTTCTTGTTTTCTACTATGTTTCCCAAAATCCCTAACCTGTCCCCTACCTAAATGGCTGGTCGGCTGGCTGGCAAAAGAAGAACTCGCTCGCTAAATCATGGGTAAGTCATTTGTCCTACATCTTGTTTGCCATTTTGTGTGTAGAAGTGCATGCTCTAGCCAATCCAACCAAAAGACCAATCTGATGGAAGAGATTAGGCAATACATTTATAAGTCAACACTCCCCCACTTGGGTGGCTCCCTCAGGACTAAACATGGATTGAAAGTGGGATGCAACATAAGTGCACTAGCCGGGTCTTGAACTCAAGGCCTCTTGGCTTTGATACCATGTAGAAGTGCATGCTCTAGCCAATGCAACCAAAAGACCGATTTGATGGAAGAGACAAGGCAATACATTTATATGTCAACATTGTGAGATAATAGATGGAGTGATGAAGGTAACATGCTGTATTCTGGTCACTAAAGTTTCTTTGAATTTTAGGTGACACATATGGAGGTCATGGTGAAATTCATAATCTTACGGGTACTATGCTTTAACAATTTACATAACCATTTGTAGTATGACAACTATGCACCATTAATTCTTTAGAAAAATATACAAAAATTTCCCTTTCGTTGGCAGGCTTTAGCCACTGCTTTGTATATGAACATTTATGTGGTACATTTGAGTCATCTATTTGACATTTAGATTGATGAGGTAGTATTTATGTTCCTTACAATTTGAAACCACTATCTTTTCAATACGTTCTAAATACACTAAATTGTACTTAGTTTTCAAGATCAATACGCCAAGTCTTCATTTATGTTTCCGTTTTTGAGCTTTAGCCATGGACTACATTCTGGATCCGCACCCTTGATGTGTGCTTTAATTGCCAGCTTCTTTTTACATGTAGTACTTGCCATGTAAGTTGAAAAGTAAGTTCCATGATTCTACCAAATTTCAAGTTATTTAACATTTTCATTCCATATTTGATCCTTTGTAGACTCCATTGCTCCGACGAAAACACCATGTGTTCCTCACTGCATCATGCATCCTATTCGTGAGGGCTATCTTTCTCCAATTAGCTTTCTTTTAACATATTTTCTAAAGGTAACTTTTTACAACTATTGTTAACCTTAAAATTGAAGATGTTCTCTGTGCTTTGATCAGAACTTTCTGCTGCTAATTACTCTTCATGTACTTTTATTTTTTGAAAAGAGTGAAGCCTAGAGATTTTGAGGAGTGCAACATGCCTGCTATGTAAAAGTCAACTATACCATTACCTGGGGATTTCAATATGATCTATCAAGAAAGAGACAAGAGCAACCCAAACCTGTTCAGAAAGGCAATCGATCAGTTAGGACTGAAAGAAGTGAAGTGCAAAAATTGCAGGTACACATGGAGCAACGAGCGTGAAGATCCAACTTTCTGCAGCGTAGACTAATTTTTTTGGAACATACAGTGGGAGGACAGACATCCAGATTACCTGCTAGAAGCCTCCTCAACATTTTCTCCAACCACTGCCCCCTACTGCTGGCAAAGGAAGCCACCCCTTTCAAACCAGCTAGCTTCATGTTCGAGAATTTCTGGCCCAAAGCACTTCATTTCATGGAAACTATGCAGCGAGCGTCGCAATGGCAGGTTCAGCATGATTGCCTTTTCATTAGAATCAAGAGAAGAATGGCCAGGGATGTGTCTGATCTAAAGATATGGAGCAAGCACCTTTTTGGAAAAACTAAAATGTAGTTTCTCATTGAAAATGAGGTGATCGTGCGGCTTGATGTTGCACAAGAGTCCAGACGTCTATCCTCGGCTGAACTTAAATTGAGAAAACAGCTCAAGCTCAAGGTCCTTGACCTAGCAGCGATTGAGCGAGTAAAGAAAAAAGCAGGCCTCCAGGATTGGTTGGCTGTGGGCGGGAGGTGCAAGCACAAAGTTCTTTCATGCCAAGATGAGGGCTAGAAGAAGAAAGAACTTCATCCTCTCACCAAAAGTCTGCGACAGTGAAGTTTCAGGACATGTTGAGAAGGAGCAAGCAATACACGAGCACTTTACTACAACCCTGGGCAGAAGGGAGAGCTAACACTACACTTTGAATTGGGATCTGGACATGCCGACTGTGGATCAACATGGGCTAGATGCGCCATTCACCATGGTTCAAGTATGGGCTGCGATCATCTCGTCCCCACTGAGAAGGCCCCCGAACCGGATGGCTTCACCGGGCAATTCTTCAGATCATGCTCATTGGTAATAAAAGACGAGATCATGGCAGTCTTCGAGAAATTCTGTCAGCTCAGGGGGCAGAATTTCTCGGAGCTGAACACTGCATTCATCGCCTTGCTACCCAAGAAGAACGATACCTCTGAGATCAGCCGCTTCAGACAGATCAGTCTCATACACTCCATTACAAAGTTCATTTCTAAAGTGCTCTCTGTCAGGCTTGCGTCTGCCATTAAAAGGCTAATTTCCCCAGTCCAAATAGCATTCCGGAAGGGAAAATGCATCCATGATAGCTATCAATATGTCCAGGGCTGTGCCAGAATGTTGCAAAGGGAGACAAGGCCATCATTATTGTTTAAGTTGGACATCAAAGGCTTTCAACATAGTGTCATGGGAATATATCTTAGAGCTAATGCACCAAATGGGTTTTCCCACAAGATGGAGGGATTGGATTGCAATGTTGCTATCATCATCCTTTGTCCTCATGCATGTTAAATGGAACGAGGGGGCCGCGAATATACCATGCGAGAGGACTCAGGCAAGGGGACCCTCTCTCACCCCTTTTGTTTATCCTTGCAATCACCCTCTCTATAGACTGCTTGCTACAGCCACAGACGGAAGCTTGCTCGCCCCCTCCCGGGCAGGGGCACAAGCATGAGGATTAGCTTATAAGAAAATGATGCCGTGATTTTTGCAAACCTAATAAAGGAGGAGGTTGATAGTCTCCTGAATCTGTTGAAGTCTTTTGGAGATGCAACGGGGCTCAAGCTTAACCAGGGAAAATCTTTTGTTGCCCCAATTAGATGTGATGGACTCCCATTGTCGGATGTGCTACAGGAATTTGGTAGTCAAACAATTGGTTTCCCAGTAACCTACCATGGGATGCCAATCTCACCACACCGTCTGTGCATAGTTCACTTCTAGTTCATACTGGATAGAATCAGAGCTCGCCTCGCCGGCTGGAAGGGAAAATTGATAAATTTGGTCGGCCATAGGGTTCTTGTGCGATCTATCCTAACCCATGGTTGTTGGTGTCAAAAACCAGTGGATCTCAGGTAGGGGGTCCCGAGCTACGGATCTAAGATAAATGGGGAACAAGGGACAAAGAACATGGTGTTTACCCAGGTTCGGGCCCTCTCGAAGAGGTAAAACCCTATGTCCTGCTTGATCGTATCTGATGTGTATGATATGGTTACAGAGCCAATTAACCTCGAGATGAGGTGAGCTAAACCCTAGGTTGATGGGGTGATGGATGTTTCTCTAGCCCTAAAGACTAAAACCCCTTGGTTTATATAGACACCAGTAGTGTTAGGGGTACATGTGATCGGTTACAATAAAGTAAAGATCATGCTAAATCTTGACTTGGAGGGCACACCATGACTCCGGAGGTCTTCTATCCGGCCACGGATCCGCACTATAGCTTGGCCCCATAGTAGCCCATCAATCCGGCCCATAAGCAATGGGTCCGCGGCCCGAGGACCCCTTAATCCAGGACTCTCTCAGTAGCCCTTGAACTAGCCTCCAATATCAGGGCTTGTGTTCCGCGTTTCTACCTCTTGAGCACTGCGTTGGTTTTCCCTTGAAGAGGAAAGGGTGATGCAGCAAAGTAGCATAAGTATTTCCCTCAGTTTTTGAGAACCAAGGTATCAATCCAGTAGGAGGCTCCTCAAAAGTCCCATGCACCTACACAAACAAACAAGAACCTCGCAACCAACACGATAAAGGGGTTGTCAATCCCTTCACTTTAACTTGCGAAAGTGAGATCAGATAGAGATAGTAAGATAAGATAAATATTTTTGGTATTTTTATGATATAGATTGAAAAGTAAAAGATGCAAATAAAAGTAGATGGAAAACTTATATCATAAAAGAAAGACCGGGGGCCCATAGGTTTCACTAGTGGCTTCTCTCAAGATAGCATAAGTATTACGGTGGGTGAACAAATTACTGTCGAGCAATTGATAGAAATGTGCATAGTTATGAGAATATCTAGGCATGATCATGTATATAGGCATCATGTCCACAACAAGTAGATCGAAATGATTCTGCATCTACTACTATTACTCCACACATCGACCGACTCCTGCCTGCATCTAGAGTATTAAGTTCATGAAGAAAAGAGTAACATATTAAGAAAGATGACATGATGTAGAGGGATAAACTCATGCAATATGATATAAACCCCATCTTTTTATCCTCGATGGCAACAATACAATACGTGCCTTGCTGCCCCTGCTGTCACTGGGAAAGGACACCACAAGATTGAACCCAAAGCTAAGCACTTCTCCCGTTGCAAGAAAGATCAATCTAGTAGGCCAAACCAAACTGATAATTCGAAGAGACTTGCAAAGATAACCAATCACACATAAAAGAATTCAGAGGAGATTCAAATACTTCTCATAGATAAACTTGATCATAAACCCACAATTCAACGGATCTCGACAAACACACGGCAAAAAGAGTAACATCGAATAGATCTCCAAGAAGATCAAGGAGAACTTTGTATTGAGATTCAAAGAGAGAGAAGAAGCCATCTAGCTATTAACTATGGACCCGAAGGTCTAAACTACTCATAACTCATCGAAGAGGCCTTGGAGATGATGTAGAGGCCCTCTATGGTCGATTCCCCCTCTGGCGGAGCGCCGGCGAAGGCTCCAAGACGGGATCTCGCGGATACAGAAGGTTGCAGCGGTGGAAATAGTTTTTCGTGGTGCTCTTGGATGTTTTTAGGGTACGTGGATATATATATAGGAGGAAGAAGTAGGTCGGTTGAGCCACGAGGGGGCCATGAGGGTGGGGGCGTGCCCACCCCCTTAGGGCATGCCGGGCACCCTCATGGCCGCCTCGTTCATTGCTTGACATCCACTCCAAGTCTCCTAGATTGTGTTTGTTCCGAAAAGTTCGCTCCCGAAGTTTCATTCCGTTTGGACTCCATTTGATATTCCTTTTGTTCGAAACACTGAAATAGGCAAAAAAACAGCAATTTGGGATGGGCCTCTGGTCAGTAGGTTAGTGCCAAAAATGATATAAAAGTGTAAAGTAAAGCCCATAAACATCCAAAATGGGTAATATAATAGCATGGAACAATCAAAAATTATAGATACATTGGAGACGTATCACGCGTCCAACGGACTTCGGCTTGCGAGGTGAGTTCTCATCATGTCCTGTGCATGCTCGGAGTTGAGTGGTGTTCGGAATCCGGAGCATTTAGTTTACTTAGCCTCGAAGGCCAGAGTGCTCAAGTGTGAACAGTGCTCATGCCTGACAACTTTTAGCGAAGGGTCACATCCGGTCATAACATGGCGGTTCTCGATACGCGGCTCGAGGCCGCCCCTCCATTGGCATGTCTCATCAAGGCAGAGATCGTGCCCCGTTTTTTAGGGGATATGATCAATGATTTAATTCCTCCATCCGCGTATAACATTGCGAGCATATTAGGGAGTGGAGAGGCCCGCGACATGAAAAGGGGAACCCTTGGCTCCTCCGTGGTCTATAAAAAAGGGGAAAAACTATAGTTATCATCTTACCCCCTCTTCCACCTCCCGCTGCTGCCTTTCCAATCTCCAGAGCTCCAGCACCATGTCTTGTACTTCCACGGTGAATCCCTTCCCAACTATTCCTAGCTTCGGCCATGGCCGGATGTACTGCAAATGGCAAGTGGGACGCCTCCACCGTCACCAACAACGACATCACGAAGTTGAAGCGGGTCGGCTACTTGTCGGCCGATATCGCCCATCGGGCCCCCAAGCTAGGTGAGTGGGTAGTATTCCTTCCCCACTTTATCCAATGGCTATTATTTCCTCTGCACCACTTTGTGAGGGGGTTAATGTTCTTTTATGGGCTGGCTTTCCATGACCTAGCCCCCAATTCCCTCCTCCACATTTCGGCCTTCATCACGTCTATGAGGTCCTTCTACGAGTTCAGCCGCACTTTGGATTGTGGCTGAAAGTGTTCAGTGTTAAGCCGAAGGTGGTTAGCGGCGCCCAGGCGGACGACAGCGGAGCGATGATCAGCAAGCTGACTCGAGTCCAATGGCCGAAGGGTGGGTTTATTGACACTGTCAAGGTGTGGTAGAAGGAGTGGTTCTACATTACAGAACCAAGGGATGCGGCCTGGACGGCAGCTCCCAATTCAGGTCCCCCCCAGCGAGATTGACCTCGTGGACCAAAAATTTTCCTAACTGGGGGTCCGCCAGTGAGGTGAAGATGCTACAGAAACACGTCGTCGGCATAATGGAGACCGGCGCCAAGCTGACCAATGTGGTCCAGATAATGCTCAGACATCGCCTCCTTACTTGCCAACAAAGGGCCAGTCCGATGTGGACTTATAAGTTTGATGACCCAGCCACCGTGCAGTACCTCTTCGGCGCGACCCACGACAAGGTGTGGAGTCAGCTATTCAAGTCCCAGGAAGACTGGCCGGCCGAGAATGAAGACATCGGGCTTGACACCGCAAATCCCCTGAGGAAGGTAATTAATCTCTTGCCCGGTATATATTTGGTTGGTCATATAGCCCAAGATTTGGTCTATGCTTTTGTTTGTTACCTTTATAGGGTTGGCTCGAGAAGGCCGAGAAGATCAGTAGTCTGGCTCCATTGCCCGAAGAGCCCCGATCGGCTCAACTGGAGGAGTTGGTGGTCGTGGCGCCTTACAAGGTGCCAGAGAAGAAAGAAAAGAAGAAGAAGCATGTGTCAGAGGCCAAGGAAGGCCTCTGCCAAAGAGGTCGTCTGGACACCAAGTCTGGAGACACTACAACCCCGTCTGCTCAAGATGGGGATGAGGAAGAAGATGAGGATGAGAGCGCCTCCTCCCATTCCAAGAAGAGGGCGGCATCCAAGGATGTCGAAGAGGAGCCACCTCCTCGGGCCTAGAAGAGGTAGTGCAAGCCCAAGCTGGTGTTGCCCCACAGTTCGTACTCTGATGAGGAGTCTGTGGTGTCCGAAGAGGCCCCGGAGAGGGAACTCGGGGTCAAGCCCCCCGCCATGAGGTGTGAACCTCGACATTTCTTGCTTAATTCATTTCACCAATCCTTCACTAATGGAAACTGATTGTGTGATATCACAACCCACAGTGCATCCACCCTGCCGAGTAGACCTTGGAGGGGACCTCTCTGCCCGCCGAATTAGAGGACAGCGGTTCGGCGTCGCGCTCCATGCCTCCCCTGATCCTCAAAGAGGCCGAGGAGGTGCTGTCCCGAAGGACCCCTCCTCGTCCGAACCCGGGGGAGAGGGGCGATGCAACCATGGCTGATGTTGACGCCTCGTTTACCAGAGGCCAGGAGGGTGTGTCCCTCCTGGCGAATACGGGAGGAGAGTCCGGACCATCCGGACCCTTCCAGCCAGCCGCACCTGAGCCCCCAAGGTCCTCGAAGGTGCCTGTCCTGCCTTCTAGTGGCAGAGGGGTTGACTTCCCGCTGCCTGCACCGAACACCAAGAACCAGGCAGCAGCGGGCTGGCCGGACGGGATGGAGGAGTTGTTGAGCAACTCCATTATCGTCGACGAGCACCGCACCCTTATGGGTGCGCTTCTATGAGGTGTTTAGTCCATCCATACTGGACTGAACGATGCCGTCCAGGGCCTTTTGATAGGCTTTGAGGTGAGTCAAGTAATGCTCCTTTTCTGCGAAATGGATTTATCCATTGGTTAGAGTTTGAGTTGGTTTGTGCATAACGGCCCCCGAGACTCTGTTATGATTTGCGAAAAACCTTACAGAGGGTCGCATATCCGTCGGCATCGTCCTTGGCCATGACTGCTAATGTCGCGATGCTAGAGGAGATGGATCGGAAGCTTAAACGCTCCAATGAAGAGCTTGACCTCGTCAACAAATGGCTTGATGAGGCGCAAGGCAAGACCTTATTGAAATGCATAGTTAACACCACCGGATACTTACATTTCAGATTGTATGCTGAGCACGTGGTGTTTGGTGGCTCCAACTGCCACCGCGGAGGTCGAGGGCCTCAAGGCTGTGTTGAAGAAGGCCGCAGCAGCTGAAAAGGTGGTCGCTAAACTCGAGACGGTGAAGACCGCCGGTGAGAAGCGCGAGGCTCGAGTGGCCAAAGTGCAGGCGGAGCTCAACGATGCCGTCACAAAATGTGAGGCCCTTGAGCAGAAGCATAAAGAGCAATCCTCCAAGCTATCCAAGGAGGACAAAGAGCTCTAGGAGGCCAGAACGGAAGTGTGGGGTGTCCGAGAGGAGCTCCGCCAAGTGGAGCAAATCGTAGATGGTAAGAAATACGTACTATACAGTGTTTTTGGCGACAACAGGTTTGCCTTGCTGACGCATGTCTGACGCTGATACGTCTCCGTCGTATCTACTTTTCCAAACACTTTTGCCCTTGTTTTGGACTCTAACTTGTATGATTTGAATGGAACTAACCCGGACTGACGTTGTTTTCAGCAGAACTGCCATGGTCTTATTTTTGTGCAGAAATAAAAGTTCTCGGAATGACCTGAAAATCCATGAAGCAACCTTTTGGAATTAATAAAAAATATTGGCAAAAGAATCAACATCAGGGGCCCCACACCATGTCCACGAGGGTGGGGGGCGCGCCCCCCTAGGGCGCGCCCTCCTGCCTCGTGGGCCCCCTGGAGCTTCACCGACCTCAACTCCAACTCCATATATTCACATTCACGGAGAAAAAAACAGGGAGAAAGATTCATCACGTTTTACGATACGGAGCTGCCGCCAAGCCTTAAACTCTCTCGGGAGGGCTGATTTGGAGTCCGTTCGGGGCTCCGGAGAGGGGGATTCGTCGCTGTCGTCATCATCAACCATCCTTCATCACCAATTTCATGATGCTCACCATCGTGCATGAGTAATTCCGTCGTAGGCTTGCTGGACGGTGATGGATTTGATGAGATTTACCATGTAATCAAGTTAGTTTTGTTAGGGTTTGATCCCTAGTATCCACTATGTTCTGAGATTGATGTTGTTATGACTTTGCTATGCTTAATGCTTGTCACTAGGGCCCGAGTGCCATGATTTCAGATCTGAACCTATTATGTTTTCATGAATATATGTCAGTTGTTGATCCTATCTTGCAAGTCTATAGTCACCTATTATGTGTTATGATCCGTTAACCCTGAAGTGACAATAATCGGGATACTTACCGGTGATGACTGTAGTTTGAGGAGTTCATGTATTCACTAAGTGCTAATGCTTTGGTCCGGTACTCTATTAAAAGGAGGCCTTAATATACCCTAGTTTCCAATAGGACCCCGCTGCCACGGGAGGGTAGGACAAAAGATGTCATGCATGTTCTTTTCCATAAGCACGTATGACTATATTCAAAATACATGCCTACATTACATTGATGAACTGGAGCTAGTTCTTTGTCACCCTATGTTATAAGTATTACATGAGGAATCGCATCCAACGTAATTATCCGTCACTGATCCAATGCATACGAGATTTTCACATATTGTTCTTTGCTTAGTTACTTTAACGTTGTTGTTGTTACAATTACTACAAAACTACTACTGTTACTTTTGCTACTGTTACCGTTACTTCCATACTACTTTGCTACTAAATACGTTGTTGCAGATACTAAGTTATCCAGGTGTGGTTGAATTGACAACTCAACTGCTAATACTTGAGAATATTCGTTGGCTCCCCTTGTGTCAAATCAATAAATTTGGGTTGAATACTCTACCCTCGAAAACTATTGCGATCCCCTGTACTTGTGGGTTATCAAGACTATTTTCTGGCACCGTTGCCGGGGAGCATAGCTCTATTCTTTGAGTCACTTGGGATTTATATCTGCTGATCACTATGAGGAACTTGAAAGACAAAAGAACTAAGATTTATCCCTCAACTACGAGGGGAGGTAATGAACTGCCATCTAGCTCTAGATTTGATTCTCCTTCTGTTATGAGTAAAGTTGCGACACCTAAACCTGCTTCTGCTATTAGTTCTGATATGTCGCATGTTATTGATGATGCCACTTCTACTATGCATGATACTTATGATGAAACTACTTCTATGCTTGATACTACTATGCCATTAGGTGAATATCTTGATGAACAACTTGCTAGCGCTAGAGAGAATGAAACTATTGAAAATGAACTTATTGATGATAGTGGTGATGAAGGTTCTCCCCCTAAATATGAATTGCCTGTTGTTCCTGAGGGTTATGTTATGGATGAAGAAACTGCTACAGATTTTCTTGCTTGCAATGATAGATCCGATCTTAAGAATTTACTAGCTAAACTGAAACAAAAGTCTCTGAATGCTAGAATGAAATATGACCCTGATTTTGCTACTTCACCTATCTGTGTTACTGATAAGGATTATGATTTCTCTGTCGATCCTGAGATAATTTCTTTGGTTGAATCTAATCCTTTTTATGGCTATGAATCTGAAACTGTTGTGGCACATCTTACTAAGTTAAACGATATAGCCACCCTGTTCACTAATGATGAGAAATCTCGCTACTATTATATCCTTAAGATATTTCCGTTCTCATTAAAGGGTGATGCTAAAACATGGTTTAATTCTCTTGATCCTGGTTGTGTGCGTAGTCCCCAGGATATGATTTATTACTTCTCTGCTAAATATTTCCCTGCTCATAGGAAACAAGCTGCTTTAAAGGAAATATATAATTTTGTGCAAATTGAAGAAGAGAGTCTCCCACAAGCTTGGGGGAGGCTTCTCCGATTACTTAATGCTTTGCCTGATCATCCTCTCAAGAAAAATGAAATACTTTATATCTTTTATAATGGACTAACTGATGCTTCCAGAGACCACCTGGATAGTTGTGCAGGTTGTGTTTTTTAGGGAAAGAACGGTCGATCAAGATGAATTTCTATTGAATAATATGTTGACTAATGAAAATAATTGGACACTTCCTGAGCCAACTCCCGAGCCAACTCCGAAGAAAAGAGGTGTTCTATTTCTCAGTCCAGAAGATATGCAAGAAGCAAAGAAATCTATGAAAGAAAAATGTATTAAAGTTGAAGATGTTAAGAATTTACCACCTGTTGAAGAAATACATGGCCTTAATATACCTCCTATTGAAGAAATACATGGTCATGATAACCCGACACAGGTAGTAAAGGTAAATTCTCTCTATAGATATGATAAATTTGAGATCCCGTCTACTAAGTTTGCTAGCCAATGCTTCGATGAATTTGATGACTTTATGGCTAGACAAGAAAATTTCAATGCTTATGTTGGTAGACAATTGAAGAATAATTCTTATATGATTGGACACTTGAGTGATTATATGTCTAGAGCTAAAGGTGAACTTAAACTCGTTAGTAAACATGCTTCTATGGTTACCACTCAAGTAGAACAAGTGCTTAAGGCTCAAAATGATTTGCTCAATGAATTAAATAATAAACATGACTTGCTATTAGAGTAGTTACTAGGACGGGTAAAATGACTCAGGAACCTTTGTATCCTGAGGGCCACCCTAAGAGAATTGAGCAAGATTCTCAGAGAAATAATGTTGATGCACCTAGTCCTTCTAAAAAGAAGAAGAAGAAAAATGATAGGACTTTGCATGCTTCTAGTGAACCTGTTGTAGACAAACGTGAGAATCCCAATGATATTTCTATTTATGATGCTGAAACACAATCTGGTGATGAACATGAACCTAGTGATAATGTTAATGATGATGTTCATGTTGATGCTCAACCTAGTAATAATAATGATGTAGAGGTTGAACCTGCTGTTGATCTTGATAACCCACAATCAAAGAATCAAAGTTATGATAAGAGAGACTTTGTTGCTAGGAAGCACGGTAAAGAAAGAGAACCATGGGTTCAGAAACCCATGCCTTTTCCTCCTAAGCCATCCAAGAAAAAGGATGATGAGGATTTTGAGCGCTTTGCTGAAATAATTAGACCTATATTTTTGCGTATGCATTTGACTGATATGCTCAAAGTAAATCCTTATGCTAAGTGCATGAAAGATATTATTACAAATAAGAGAAAGATACCGGAAGCTGAAATTTCCACCATGCTTTCTAATTACACTTTTAATGATGGAATACCAAAGAAACTTGGAGATCCAGGAGTACCAACTATACCATGCTCCATTAAAGAAACTATGTTAAAACTGCTTTATGTGATCTTGGAGCCGGTGTTAGTGTTATGCCTCTCTCTTTATATCGTAGACTTGAATTGAATAAGTTGACACCTACTAAAATATATTTGTAAATGGTCGATAAAATAACCGCTATACCTGTCGGTATTTGTGAGGATGTGCCAGTTGTGGTTGCAAACGTTACTATCTTAACTGACTTTGTTATTCTTGATATTGCCGAGGACGATAGTATGTCGATTATCCTTGGTAGACCCTTTTTGAATACTGCAGGGGCTGTTATTGATTGCAACAAAGGCAATGTCACTTTTCATGTTAATGGTAATGATCATACGGTACACTTTCTGAGGAAACAACCACAAGTTCACAATATCAATTCTATTGGAAAAATTCCATCGATTATTATTGGAGGTTTTGAATTTCCACTTCCTACTGTTAAGAAGAAATATGATATTCTTATTATTGTGGATGTGCATATCCCCGTTGAGGTAACCTAGTGTTATTCGAAATTTCTCCGGTTTCATGTGATTCAGAATGAGTTTCTTAACAAGAGTTGATCAACCTTGTTAGTGGATTTCTTTTGATGAGCATGAGATGGATGAAGTTAGAAGGCACAACCTTCTGTACCCTCCTTTTACTTTCTGTTATTTAGATTAAATAAAGTAAAAATAGTATTTTTCTGTCTGTTTTCTGATTTATCCTTGCAATAAAAAATACCCTGAAAATAAAAGTTCTCCAAATGCCCTGAAAATTTAGTATGTTTTGTCTGGAATATTTGAGAATATCTGGCGCTGAGAACACAGCAGGGGGAGCAAGCACCTGCCCACGAGGGTCCAGTGTGCGCCCACCCCCATGGGGCGCGCCCCCTGCCTCGTGGGCCCACGGTGGCCCCCCTCCACTTATTCCTGCACCCATGCTCTTCTTCTTCCTCCCAAAAAAATCACTATCCAGCTCAAGCACGAGTTCTAGCTCATTTTTCTGCATTTTCGATCTCCTTGCTCAAAGATACATTCAGAAAACTGCTTTTGGGGATTGTTATTTGGTATGTGACTCCTCCAATGGTCCAGTTAGTTTTTGTTCTAGTGCTTTATTCATTGCAAATTTTTGCTGCTTAGGTGACCCTGTTCTTGAGCTTGCATGTCAAATTTATATGGTCCCAAGTAGTTCCAATGCATGATATAGTCTCTAGGCACTTGTGGGAGTAGTTGCTATCAAATTTGTTGAGTTTGGTTCACTTTTATTTTGAGTTACTAAAAATTTCAGAAATTTTCAGAAAATGATGAAGAAATTTTTGAGGGGCTCTTCGAGCCAAAGCTCGAAGGATAAACAAGCCAAGGAGAATAAAAAGCCCAAGTATAATCTCCCTCGCGTTGCGGAGGTTCGGCCGTGCGAATGGCCTTGTAGTGAGTTCTTGAGGGCAGCCAGGATTTATGATGATTTTTATTCTTTGGGTAATGATGCGGGCCTCACTAACTTCCTCCACGACCAGCTCGAACAGTATCTCTTACTCACCAATACTTTCGTGCAAAAATTTTACTTTCATCCTAAGAAATCACCACCTTCAGTGGAGTTTCAATTATATGATGAGGCTAGGGAGATGTCACTACATGAATTTTGTGCGGTTTGCAAGATACCCTTCGAGGGCAACCTTGAGGAACCACATCGTAAAGATGTGGATGGATTCATTAATATGATTACTATAGGGGAAACGCTGAAGGTTTCCAATGCAAGAATTACTAGCATACACTTTCCTGTAATACGTTACTTTGCAATATTGCTAGTAGATGCTTAATTGGTCGCAGAAACTGTGGAAACCTTAGTGTTCCTGATTTAGTTATTTTGTGCCATGCTTTATTTCGTGATAACACTGTTAGTCTGGGCGCTATTATTGCTAAACGGTTAAGTCTGAACCGTACAAAGGGCCCCATCTTTGGAGGCATCTATGCTTCACGCATTGCTAAACACTTTAGGATACTTATCAGGCATTATGAGAAAGAGGAAAAGCTGCTGCCCCTACCTTTCTAGATTATAAGAGTATGGTAACACATGAGTTTATTGTTGAAAATGATGAGAAGATGCTTAAGTATAATTTGAGATTTCATAAAACTCAAAGTGAGACTATTATCTTGCCTGCACCCTCTTTGTTTGACTTAACTGCAGGCACATACCTCGTCTTGCCGGAGGCTATTTACGTGTACCGGGGCCAGATATCAGCTCCAGAGCCTGAGCCGAAACCACCACTTGACCCTTATCGACCGTCCTTTTATCAGTGGGATCCGGAGGAGATCGCCAGCCAATGGTACTCTGATGATACTCCTCAGTACACCGGAGAGAGTAGCCGCGATCCATGGGCATAGACCAACTTAGGCCAAAAGCCTAAGCTTCGGTAAGTATGTATTTCTCACCGGCATTACATTCATGTTCACACACTCATGCCAGTTGTCGGTGCTCATACTTTTTCATTGTATCCATGCTAGTTTATTTTCTTTTCTTGCTTTCTTCTTGTGTGTTTGAATAACCTTAAGAAAAATAAAACCAAAAAAATTAGTTGTAGCTTTTAGCTAGCTCACTTTCCATGCCTATAGTAGTAGTAATTAAAACAAAACCCCAAAAGATTTCTCGTTCTTCTTTTGCTTATTGGGAGCTTTCCCATGTAAATAGTTTATTTCTTTTCTTTTCTTTGGGGGTCGAGAGGAGAAGACCATGATGAAAATGTTGAGTGGCTCTCATATGCATTACTGTTGATTTAACCAAGAGCCCATATTACCTCGTCTTCTCCCTTGAATTGAATGCTTGCAGATTCCAGCTTAGTCCAATGCACATGCACTATTATTATTATCCACACTGTTCGGTCATGCAAGTGAAAGGCAATAATGACGATATACGATGGGCTGATTGAGATGAGAGAAGCTGGTATGAACTCGACCTCTCTTGTTTTTGTAAATATGATTAGTTCATCGTTCCGATTCAGCCTATTATGAATAAACATGTTTGCAATGACAATTAGAGATTATAGTTGCTTATGCCATGCTTAATTAGCTAGGAGTTTATAATGGTTTACCTTGCGTGCCAACATGCTATTAAAATGGTTGTGATGTGGTATGATAGGGTGGTATCCTCCTTTGAATGATTCGAGTGACTTGACTTGGCACATGTTCACGCATGTAGTTGAAACAAAATCAACATAGCCTTCACGATATTTATGTTCATGGTGGATTATATCCTACTCATGCTTGCACTCAGTGTAGATTAATTTTAATGCATGTTCATGACTGTTGTCGCTCTCTAGTTGGTCGATTCCCAGTCTCTTTCTAGACTTCACTTGTACTAAGCGGGAATACTAATTGTGCATCCAAAATCCATGAACCCCAAAGTTATTCCATATGAGTCCACCATACCTTCCTATATGCGGTATCGACTTGCCGTTCCAAGTAAATTTGTATGTACCAACCTCCAAACCTTCAAATGAAATTCTATTTTGTATGCTCGAACAACTCATGTATCAACTAGGGTTGTATGTATCTTCCATGCTAGGTGGGTTATTCTCAAGAGGAGTGGCCTCCGCTCCTCATTCACGAGAAAATGGCTGGTAACCGGGATGCCCAGTCCCATGCTCAAATCAAATCAAAATAATTGCAAACAAAACTCCCCCAGGATTGTTGCTCGTTGGAGGCACCCGTTGTCTCGGGCAAGCGATGGATTGATGCCTGTTGGTGGAGGGGGAATATAAACATTACCATTCTGTTTGGGAACCACCGAAATGTGTGTAGCATGGAAGATATTGAGATCTCTCAGTTGTTATGTTGACAATGAAAGTATACCGCTCAAAATATTATTTATCTGTATTTCAAAATCAAGCTCTGGCACCTCTACAAATCCCTGCTTCCCTCTGCAAAGGGCCTATCTATTTACTTTTACGTTGAGTCATCATCCTCTTATTAAAAGCACCCGCTGGAGAGCATCGCTGTCATTTGCATGCATTATTATTAATTTATATTGAGCATGACAATGACTGGATGTCTTTTACCACGAATTACAATGTTTAGTCAGTCCTTCATCTTCAGAGGTGCTCTGCATTTATGTTTTGCGGTCTCAGAAAGGGCTAGCAAGATACCATCTTGTTATATCATATTGTGATTGTTTTGAGAAAGTGTTGTCATCCGAGATTTATTAATGTTGCTCGCTAGTTCATTATGCCATTCATATGAGTAAACATGAGACCTAAGTGTTATTGTGAATATGATTAGTTCATAATCTTTGCAGAAAACTTGAATGCTGGCTTTACATATTTGCAACAACAAGAGCAAACAGAGTTTGTTTTCTTGATCACTTTCAGTCTATCAACTGGATTGCTTGAGGACAAGCAAAGGGTTAAGCTTGGGGGAGTTGATACGTATCCATCGTATCTACTTTTCCAAACACTTTTACCCTTGTTTTGGACTCTAACTTGTACGATTTGAATGGAACTAACCCAGACTGACGCTGCTTTCAGCAGAACTACCATGGTGTTATTTTTGTGCAAAAATAAAAGTTCTCAGAATGACCTGAAAATCCACGGAGCAACCTTTTGGAATTAATAAAAAATATTGGCAAAAGAATCCCTGTCCACGAGGGTGGGGGCGCCCCCCTAGGGCGCGCCCTCCTGCCTCGTGGGCCCCCTGGAGCTTCACCGACCTCAACTCCAACTCCATATATTCACGTTCGCAGAGAAAAAAATCAGGAAGAAAGATTCAACACGTTTTACAATATGGAGCCGCCGCCAAGCCCTAAACTCTCTCGGGAGGGCTGATCTGGAGTCCGTTCGGGGCTCCGAAGAGGGGGATTTGTCACCGTCGTCATCATCAACCATCCTCCATCACCAATTTCATGATGCTCACCGCCGTGCGTGAGTAATTCCATTGTAGGCTTGCTGGACGGTGATGGGTTGAATGCGATTTACCATGTAATCAAGTTAGTTTTGTTAGGGTTTGATCCCTAGTATCCACTATGTTCTGAGATTAATGTTGCTATGACTTTTCTATGCTTAATGCTTGTCAATAGGGCCCGAGTGCCATGATTTCAGATCTGAACCTGTTATGTTTTCATGAATATATTTGAGTTCTTGATCCTATCTTGCAAGTCTATAGTCACCTATTATGTGTTATGATCCGTTAACCCCGAAGTGACAATAATTGGGATACTAATCGATGATGACCGTAGTTTGAGGAGTTCATGTATTCACTAAGTGCTAATGCTTTGGTCCGGTACTCTATTAAAAGGAGGCCTTAATATCCCTTAGTTTCCAATAGGACCCCGCTGCCACGGGAGGGTAGGAAAAAATATGTCATGCAAGTTCTTTTCCATAAGCACGTATGACTATATTCGGAATACATGCCTACATTACATTGAAGAACTGGAGCTAGTTCTATGTCACCCTATGTTATAACTATTACATGAGGAATCGCATCTGACGTAATTATCCATCACTGATCCAATGCATACGAGCTTTTCACATATTGCTCTTTTCTTAGTTACTTTAATGTTGCTGCTGTTACAATTACTACAAAACTGCTACTATTACTATTGCTACTATTACTGTTACTTCCATACTACTTTGCTACTAAATACTTTGCTACAGATACTATGTTATCCAGGTGTGGTTGAATTGACAACTCAGCTGCTAATACTTGAGAATATTCTTTGGCTCCCCTTGTGTCGAATCAATAAATTTGGGTTGAATACTCTAGCCTCAAAAATTGTTACGATCCCCTATACTTGTGGGTTATCAAGTGCTCTGAAGGCATTTTTGCCGATCTTCTGAAGAGTGCGGCGGCTGCAGCGGAGCTTACACCACGGGGCAGGAGGACTCCGAACCGTGGATTCTCTGGTCACAGTTCCAGGCGCCCGAGCACCCTTCCCTCCTCAGCAACTAGATGAAGCAGCTAGTGGAGCTGCATCGGATGGACGAGCCGCCTTGAAGGATCTTCGCGTCCTGCTGTGGCCCACAGAGCCCATTCCGGACAGCTACTTTGGCCTGGTGCAGAGGCTGCGTGATGCATCACCCTGATTGATACTGTGAAGCGTTCTGCATGCATTGAAGGAGCTAGGCTGGACTTTGCGAAGACCATGGTTCATTGGCCTAAGATCAAGCCAATGGACATGACCACTGGTTCCCCGCCGTTTGGAAAGGATCATCACCGCCCAAACTGTATTTCGCACAAGTTATGGATGGTGCTCGAGCAATAGAGGGCCAGTGTTCCAAGGATGTAATCATTGAGTGATTGAATTCAGTTATCAACTAAGCCTTTTGCTTTATAGTGTGGCTCGTTTATATACTATGTTGTTTTTATTTTGACTCCTATGAGGTTGTTTATTATTCTCAAAAGTTACTGGTCATCGACTTCATCCCCTAAGTGAATGGTACAAGGGGTGTTTCATCTCCACGCTGCTACCCTTAGCCAATGTCTCGGTGCCCGAAGGTCTGATAACCCACAATTATAGGCGATCACAATAGTTTTCGAGGGTAGAGTATTCAACCCAAATTTATAGATCCGACACAAGGGGAGCCAAAGAATTTTTGAAGGTATTAGCAGCTGAGTTGTCAATTCAACCACACCTGGAGATTAATTATCTATAGCAAAGTGATTAGTAGCACAGTAGTACGATAGTTTTGATGATAGCAGCAATAGTAACAGTAACAGTAACAGTGATATTGTAGCAGTAACAATAGCAGTAGCAACAGTAGTAACTTAGTAAGAACAATATAATATAAATTCGTAGGCATTGGACCGGTGACTCGTTGGATGATATTCATCATGAGACAGTTATAACCTAGGGCGATACGGCACTAGCTCCAGTTCACAAATACAATGTAGGCATGTATTCCGTAAATAGTCATACGTGCTTATGGAAGGAACTTGCATGACATCTTTTGTCCTACCCTCCCGTGGTAGCGGGGTCCTATTGGAAACTAAGGGATATTAAGGCCACCTTTTAATAGAGAACCGGAACAAAGCATTAACACACGGTGAACACATGAACTCCTCAAACTACGGTCATCACCAGGAGTGGTCCCGACTATTGTCACTTCGGGGTTGCCGAATCATAACACATAGTAGGTGACTATAACTTGCAAGATCGGATCTAGAACATAGATATAATGGTGATAACATAAACGGTTCAGATCTGAAATCATGGCACCCGAGCCCAAAGTGACAAGCATTAAGCATGGCAAAGTCATAGCAACATCAATCTCAGAACATAGTGGATACTAGGGATCAAGCCCTAACAAAACTAACTCGATTACATGATGAATCTCATCCAACTCCTCACCGACCAGCGAGCCTATGTAGGAATTACTCACTCCCTGTGGGAAGCATCATGGAATCGGCGATGGAGATGTGTTGGTGATGATGAAGATCGAAGATCCTCCTCTCCGGAGCCCCAAAAGGACTACAGATCTGCCCTCCCAAGGAGGAACATGACTTGGCGGAGGCTCCGTCTCGTGAAACTGATAATTCTTTCTCCCTGATTTTTTTTCTGGAAATATGGGATTTTATAGCGTCTGTTTGAGGTCAGCGGGGCACCAGGTGGGCAGCACCCACCTGGGCGCGCCTGGGGGGCTGGAGTGCCCTGGTGGGTGGTGCCCACCCAGGTGCCCCCCTCAGGTCCTTCCTAGTTCCAGAAATTCTCTTATTTGATATAAAAAATCCTCGCAAAGTTTCGTTCCATTTCGAGAACTTTTATTTCTGCACAAAAATAACACCATGGTAGTTCTGCTGAAAAGAGCGTCAATCCGGGGTTAGTTTCATTCAAATCTTGCAAATTAGAGTCCAAAATAAGAGGAAAAGCGTTAGGAAAAGTAGATACGTTGGAGACGTATCAACTCCCCCAAGCTTAAACCTTTGCTTGTCCTCAAGCAATTCAGTTGATAAACTGAAAGTGAAAAAGAAAAACTTTTACGGAGTCTTTTGCTCTTGTTTCATAAATAAGGTTAAACAACACCCATGTTTTCAGCAAAGATTATATCTAACCATGTCGACAATAACTCTTAAAAATTATGTTATCTCATATCAATGACATAAACAACTAGACAGCAATAATAAGATATCTCAAATAGCAACACGTTGTCAAAACAACCATGATATAATATGACAATAGTGGTATCTCGCTAGCCCTTTCTGAGACCGCAAAACATAAATGCAGAGCACCCCCAAAGTTCAAGCAGCAAATAAACATTGTAATTCATGGTATAAAAGATATAGTCATGATGCGCCCAACATTAGCTATACACAATGCACTAGCATGACAGCAGTGCTCTCAGGTTTTGGCGCTTATTTGAGAAGGTGATGACACAACATAAAAGTAAATAGATAGCCCCTTCACATAGGGAAGCAGTGATTTGCAGAGGTGACAGAGCTCAAGTTTTTAAAACAGAGGTAAATGATATTTTGAGACATGCACACTTCTTATTCACTTCACAGCCATCATTTATCAATATCTTCCATGCTAAGCACGCTAGTGGTGGTTCCCAAGTGGAAATATAAAGGTTATGACTCCATTGGGAGATTTTGTTTGATTATTTGTAAGCTCTTTTCTTGTTGCAGTTTGGGACTGGGCATCCCTATTACCGCCCTTTTCTCGTGCGATGGCAAGTGAATAAACACTCGATCTTAGAATAACCCGCTTAGCATGGAAGATACCGACTACCTCATGTCGTCCCATGAACGATCCAGGCACACAAAAGGGATATTTATTTGTAGTTTTTAGAGGTGGCACATGCAAATTTACTTAGGACGGCAGGGTAATACTGCATATAGGTAGGTATGGTGGACTCATCTGGAATAACTTGGGTTTTAGGTTTTTGGATGTACAAGCAGAGTTCCCACTTAGTACAGGCGAAGGCTAGCAAATAGGTTGAGAAGCGGCCAGCTAGAGAGCAACAACGGTCATGAACATGCATTATGCACAAGTAACATTGGAAACTAGCATGAGTAGGGTATGAACACCATGAACATAAATATCATAGAGGCTATGTTGGATTTCATTCAACTACATGCATGAACATGTGCCAAGTCAAGCCACTCGAACATTCAGAGGAGGATACCATATCATCATACTACATCACAATCATTTTAACGCGATGTTGATATCCAAGATAAGTCATTATTCACTCCTAGATACTTATGCATGGCATGAGAAACTATAATCTCTAATTGTCATTGCAAACATGTTTGATCATAATAGGCTGAAGCATGGATACTAGGTTAAACATATTTATAAAAACAGAACAAGTCGAGTTCATACCCGTTTCTCTCTGCCACGGCTAGTTCATCTAATATCGTCATTATTGCCTTTCACTTGCACGACCGAACAATTTGAAATAATGATAGTGTAAGAGTGTCATGGACAAAGTTGATACAAACATTTTATTCAAGAGGAGAAGACAAGGTAATATGGGCTCTTTGTTAGATCAACAATAATGCAAATGAGAGCCACTCAACATTTTCATCATGGTCTTCTCCTCGGTATAACTCAAGAAAAGAAAAAGAAGTTCAGAGAAACACACTGAAATATTTTTGGAGTTTTTGGTTTTTCGAAGGCAAGCAAATGGAAAAGGGAAAAGCAAAAATGAGAAAAACTATTTACATGGGAAAGCTCCCAACAAGTAAAAGAAGAACAAGGAAATCTTTTTGGGTTTTCTTTTAGTGCTACAATAATTTAAACTAGAAAGAAAAATCAAAAAGAAGCAAGAAACATATTTTTGGATTTTCTCAAAGTTTTTCAAACACGCGAGAAGAAAGCAGAAAAAAATTAAGCATGGATGATACAATGAAAAAGTGTGGACACCGACAACTAGAATGAAATGTGAGAACATGAATGTATTGTCGGTGGAAATACGTACTCCCCTAAGCTTAGGCTTTTTGCCTAGCTTGGTAATCAGTCAGTAGCCTGGATGGTAGTTGGCGTGGTAGCTCACAGAGGCCCTCGGCACCGATGCCTCAGCCCGCTGCGCTGCCTCCATTGTAGCGTTGTGAGCTCGATCCTTGCTCTCCAGAACATAATATCTTCCCTTGCTGTAATAGTCAAAAAGAGCAGGCGCAGGCAAATATGTGTGCACAATATAGGTTTGGTTAAACAACAAATTATAAGTGAAGTCATGAATTTTTCCTTTGAGGATCTTATGGCTTTTTAAAGCCTCAGAATCTAAATATTGTTTGGGTAGGATAGGGTCAAAGGGCAAAGGTGAAACACCCAGCTCTCATGCTAAACGCCAGGCATAAATTCCGCCATAAAAATAGCCACTCCTAGATTTGTGCTGCAGTCTGCATACAACAATCGCTGCAAGATTATAAACCTTTTCACCGGTGAGAGCGACACGTATGAGGCTCAAGTCTGGAGCACAAAGTGTACTACAGTCTTGCTTGCCTACTATGCATTTTCCATTGTATAATGCGAAGTACTGAATTGCATGAAAATGTATGCTCTTTATTCTACCTTGTGCCACCCCCCTTGTTTCACCAAAGTAGAGACTAGTTAAGAAAGACTCACACTCAGACCTATGTGGCTCATAGAGTAAACCCCGGAATGGAATTTTGTAGAGGTGAGCAAACCTTTCTAGAGAAATGGTAAATGGATTATCATAAAGTCTAAATGACACCCTAGACTCCCGGGGGAAGAATTTAAATTCTTTGACAAATGATTCAGTGAGGATGAGGCGTTGGTCGCACTTACCTGAAATGTAGGGAGCGAGTTCGGCACTGTGAACTAGTTTCTCAAATTCTTCCTTAATACCCACTCTCGCCATGTAATCGTCACATGGCCATAAGCATGTTTTGGTTGTGGCACTTCGAATGGATTTTTTGCTAGGTTCAACATAGGACCGGCGAACGGAGCTACTACTAGAGGATGCCTCCGAGGATCTCCCCCTCGAAGAACTCCTTCCAAAAAAGTTCATAACGTTCGCGTACAATTTTCTGAAAATTTTTGGTCATGAAAAATTTATTAACAAAACTTCACAAGATTGATAGAAACTACTCATAGGGATGTGTAGAGGCCATAGCAAGCATTCAATCTACTTAGAACTCTAAGAATTCAACATGCAAGCTCATCTACAGCAGCGCCAAGAGTAGATAATTATTCTAAATATAAACCACTAAAACAAAAACTAATTGGACACATGGAGGAGTCACATACCAAGCAACAAATCCCCGAAACAGTTTTGGAAACGGAGCTTCGAGCAAAGAGATCGGAATCTACGGTCTCGGGAGCAAGAACACGAGAGAGAGTGTGTTGGTGATTTTTTTTCTACATGAATGGAGTGGTGTGGGAGGAAAAAGTAAGTGAGGGGGCCCACCAGGTGGGCAGCACCCACCAGGGCGCGCCAGGGGGTGCTGGCATGCCCAGGTGGGTTGTGCCCACCTGGTGCACCTCTCTCGGGTATTAGTTCCACCAGAAATTCTTAACAATTCAGAAAGAAAATCGTGTCAGGTTTTCAGAGCATTCTGAGAACTTTTATTTTTGGGTCATTTTTTATTGCACAGAAAATGCAGAAAACAGACAAAGCATGGCATTTTATTTTATTTGACTAATAAAAACAAAAAAACAAAAGGTAGGGACAGAAGGTAGTGCTAACTAAATTCATCAACTTCATACCTCTCAAAAATGATCCATTAATAAGGTTGATCAAGTCTTATTAACAACCACTATCGATTAGCATGAAACCGAAGAACTTTCGTAAATCACTAAGTTACCTCAATTGGGATATGACTGTCCCCAACAATAAGCAATTCATATTTCTTTTTGATAGTAGGTAGAGGTAGTTGAAAACTTCCAATAGTGATTGTCGGAGATTTTTCAATGACATTAATACCATTCACTTGGAATTGTTTCTTCGGAAAGTGCACCGTATGCTCATTACCATTGATATAAAAAGTGACCTTTCTTTTATTGCAATCAATAACAGCCCCCACGGTATTCAAGAAGGGTCTACCAAGGATAATCGACATGTTTTGATCCTCGGGCATCTCAAGTATAACAAAGTCAGTCAGAATAGTAACATTAGCAACAACAACGGGCACATCCTCACAAATACCGATAGGTATGGCAGTTGATCTATCAGCCATTTGCAATGATATTTCAGTAGGTGTGATTTTATTCAAATCAAGTCTTTTATATAAAGAGAAAGGCATAACACTAACACCAGCTCCCAAATCACATAAAGAAGTTTTCACATAAATTTTTTAATGGAGCAAGGTATAGTTGGTATTTGATAACCCACAAGTGTAGGGGATCGCAACAGCTTTCGAGGGTAAAGTATTCAACCCAAATTTATTGATTCGACACAAGGGGAGCCAAAGAATATTCTTGAGTATTATCAGTTGAGTTGTCAATTCAACCACACCTGGATAACTTAGTATCTGTAGCAAAGTATTTAGTAGCAAAGTAGTATGATAATAATAGTAACAGTAGCAACAGTAAAGAAAATAGTTTTTGTTTTTTGTAGTAGTTGTAACAGTAGCAACGGAAAAGTAAATTAGCAAATAAAAATATATGAAAAGCTCGTAGGCAATGGATCAGTGATGGATAATTATGCCGGATGCGATTCCTCATGTAATAGCTATAACATAGGGTGATATAGAACTAGCTCCAGTTCATCAATGTAATGTAGGCATGTATTCCGTAAATAGTAATACGTGTTATGGAAAAGAACTTGCATGACATCTTTTGTCCTACCCTCCCGTGGCAGAGGGGTCCTAGTGGAAACTAAGGGATATTAAGGCCTCCTTTAAATAGAGAACCAGAACAAAGCATTAGCACATAGTGAATACATGAACTCCTCAAACTACGGTCGTCACCGAGAATTATCCGGATTATTGTCACTTCGGGGTTGTCGGATCATAACACATAATAGGTGACTATGGAGTTGCAAGATAGGATCAAGAACACACATATATTCATGAAAACATAATAGGTCTAGATTTGAAATCATGGCACTCGGGCCCTAGTGACAAGCATTAAGCATAGCAAAGTCATAACAACATCAATCTCAGAACATAGTGGATACTAGGGATCAAACCCTAACAAAACTAACTTGATTACATGGTAAATCTCATCCAACCCATCACCGTCCAGCAAGCCTACGATGGAATTACTCAGGTACGGCGGTGAGCATCATGAAATTGGTGATGGAGGATGGTTGATGATGACGACGGCGATGAATCCCCCTCTCCGGAGCCTCGAACAGACTCCAGATCAGCCCTCCCGAGAGAGATTAGGGCTTGGCAGCGGCTCAGTGTCATAAAACGCGATGAAACTTTCTCCCTGTTTTTTTTCTCCCCGAACGTGAATATATGGAGTTGGAGTTGAGGTCGGTGGAGGTCCAGGGGGACCACGAGATAGGGGGCGCGCCCTATAGTTGTGGGCGCCCCCATGTCTCGTGGACAGGGTGTGGGCCCCCTGGTGTATTTCTTTTGCCCAGAAATTCTTATTAATTCCAAAAAGTGCCTCTGTGGATTTTCAGGACATCCCGAGAACTTTTCTTTTCTACACATAAAACAACATCATAGTAGTTCTGCTGAAAACAGCGTCAGTCCGGGTTAGTTTCACTCAAATCATGCAAGTTAGAGTTCAAAACAAGGGCAAAAGTGTTTGGAAAAGTAGATACGTTGGAGATGTATCAACTCCCCCAAGGTTAAACCTTTTCTTGTCCTCAAGCAATTCAGTTGATAAACTGAAAGTGATTAAGAAAAACTTTTACGAACTCTATTTGCTCTTGTTGTTGTAACATGGAAAGCCAGCATTCAAGTTTCAGCAAATACTATGAACTAACCATACTCACAATAACACTTAGGTCTCACAATTACTCATATCGATAACATAATCAGCTAGCGAGCCATAATAATAAAACTCAAATGATAACACTTTCTCGAAACAATCATAACATGATATAACAAAATCGTATATCGCTAGCCCTTTCTGAGACCGCAAAACATAAATACAGAGCACCTTTAAAGATCAAGGACTGACTAAACATTGTAATTCATGGTAAAAGAGATCCAGTCAAGTCATACCCAATATAAACCAATAGTAATGAATGCAAATGATAGTGTGCTCTCCAGCGGGTGCTTTTTAATAAGAAGGGTGAAGACTCAACATAAAAGTAAATAGATAGGCCCTTCGCAGAGGGAAGCAGGGATTTGTAGAGGTGCCAGAGCTCGATTTTAAAATAGAGATTGAATAACATTTTGAGCGGCATACTTTCACTATCAATGCAACAACTATGAGATGGATGTATCTTCCATACTACATGCATTACAGGCAGTTCCCAAACAGAATGGTAAAGGTTTATACACCCCCAACCACCAACAAGCATCAATCCATGGCTTGCTCGAAACAACGAGTGCCTCCAACTAGCAACAGCCCTGGGGGAGTTTTGTTTAATTATTTTGATTTTCTTTGATCTTTTTGGATCATGGGACTGGGCATCCCGGTTACCGGCCCTTTCTCGTGAATGAGGAGTGGAGTCCACTCCTCTTGAGAATAATCCACCTACCATGGAAGATATAGGCAGCCCTAGTTGTAACATGAGCTGCTCGAGCATACAAAACAGAATTTCATTTGAAGGTTTGGAGTTTGGCACATAAATTTACTTGGAACGGCAGGTAAATACCGCATATAGGTAGGTATGGTGGACTCATATGGAACAACTTTGGGGTTTAAGGAGTTTGGATGCACAAGCAGTATTCCCGCTTAGTGCATGTGAAGGCTAGCAAAAGACTAGGAAGCGACCAACTGAGAGAGCGACAACAGTCATAAACATGCATTAAAATTAATTTACACCGAGTACAAGCAAGAGTAGGATATAATCTACCATGAACATAAATATCATGAAGGCTATGTTGATTTGTTTCAACTACATGCATGAACATGTGCCAAGTCGAGTCACTCAATTCATTCAAAGGAGGATACCATCCCATCATACCACATCATAATCATTCTAATAGCATGTTGGCACGCAAGGTAAACAATTATAACTCATAGCTAATCAAGCATGGCACAAGCAACTATAATCTCTAAATGTCATTGCAAATATGTTTATTTCATAATAAGCTGAATCAGAAACGATGCACTCATCATATTTACAAAAACAAAAGAGGTCGAGTTCATACCAGCTTTTCTCATGTCAATAAGTCCGTCATATATCGTCATTATTGCCTTTCACTTGCACGACCGAACGATGTGTACAATAATAATAGTGCACGTGCATTGGACTAAGCTGGAATCTGCAAGCATTCAACTCAAGAGAGAAGACAAGTAATATGGGCTCTAAGTTAAATAAACAATCATGCATATGAGAGCCACTAAACAATTTCAATATGGTCTTCTCGACCCCCAAAGAAAAGAAAAGAAAAGAAAACTATTTACATGGGAAAGCTCCCAACAAGTAAGAAGAAGAACTAGAAACCTTTTTGGGTTTTCATTTTAACTTCTACTACAAGCATGGAAATTAAACTAACTATTTTTTTGGTTTTTCTCAAGGTTTATCAAACACACAAGAAGAAAGCTAGAAAAAGAAATTTAAACTAGCATGGATAGTACAATGAAAGAGTATGAGCACCGATGACTAGTGTGTGAACATGAATGTAAAGTCGGTGAGAAATACGTACTCCCCCAAGCTTAGGCTTTTGGCCTAAGTTGGTCTAGTACCAAGGACCGCCTGGCTGATATCCATAAGTGAAACTGGGGTCATACAGAGATGCAGCGGCAACCGCCTCCTAAGATGAAACATGTTGGCGAGCTGCCTCCACTCTCCTCTTGTGTTCAGCTGCTTCCTCCCTGCTGACAACATATCTTCCTTTTGGCTGATAATCAAAGAGGTTGGGAGCAGGAAGAGTAACATGGACGACATTGCGTCTGTCATAGATTAGTCGATATTGGAGGAATTGTTCATTCCTCCCAAGAAATTGATGATGGACCATAGCTTCAGAGTCCAAATAAACAGGAGGTATTATCATATCTCCCTCTCGTGGGGCTATACCAAGATAATTAGCCACACGGGTTGCATAAATTCCCCGAAATAAATTTCCCTTTCTACTATTATTCTGCAACCTACGTGCAACTATTGCCCCCAAGTTATGACCTTTATAACCTAACATAGCACTCTTGAGGACACACAGATCAGGAACACACATGTGACATGCTTCATCTTTACCGTTAATGCATCTACCAATAAAGAGAGCAAAATAATGCTCCCTATGGTAGCTTGTGCTATGTCCCTAGATTCTCCCACAATACTACTAGCAAGAAAATCTCTTAATTCAGATTTGTGAGGATCATTAATATTACCCCACTGTGGGAGTTTGCAAGCAGTTGCGAAATCCTCTAAATCCATGGTATAAGATGTATCATAAATATCAAATATGACACTAGGAGAATTACGCGCACAGTTATATTTGAACCTCCGCACAAAAGAATCAGTCAATTGATAGTACTGCGCACACTTATCTTGTAAGAAGTCCTCCAGCTCGGCATTACGCACATACATGTCAAATTCCTCCTTAAAGCCTGCTTCGACCATAAAATCATTGGATGGCCACTCACAAGCTCGTACATCCGCGTCCCTCGGCAATTCAACATCTTGCTCACGTATAGCAATCCTGGGCCCTTTCTTCACCGAGGAACCACCTTGGTACATTCTTCTACACATTATTCTTTTTCTGAAATAATTCTGAAATTTTAGTAACTTCAAAATAAAAGTGAATAAAACTAAACAAGATTGATAGCAACTACTTCTACAAGTGCCCAGAGCCTATATCATGCATTGGAATTGCTTGGGACATCATAAATTTAACATGCAAGCTCAAGAACATGGTCACCTATGCAGCAAAAATTTGCAATGAATAAAGCACTAGAACAAAAACTAATTGGACCAATGGAGGAGTCACATACCAAGCAACAATCTCCCAAAGTAGTTTTGTGAATGGAGCTTTGAGCAAGGAGGTTGAAAATCGCAGCAAAATGAGCTAGAACTCGTGCTTGAGCTGGATGGGGATTTTTTTGGGTAGAAGATGAAGTGTGTGGGTGCTGGCATAAGTGGAGGGGGCCACCAGGGGCCCATGAGACAGGGGGGCGCCCTATAGGGGGGTGGGGGCGCCCTCCACTCTTGTTGCTTGGTGCTTGCCCCTCTTGCAGTTTTTTCAGTGCCTAAAATCCTCAAATATTCCATAAAAAATCATACTAAATTTGCAGGGCATTTGGAGCACTTTTATTTTCGGGATATTTTTTATTGCATGGATAATTCAGAAAACAGACGGACAATACTATTTTTGCTTTATTTATTCTAAATAATAGAAAGTAAAAAGTGGGTACAGAAGGTTTGTGCCTTCTAGTTTCATCCATCTCATGATTATCAAAATGAATCCACTAACAAGGTTGATCAAGTCTTGGTAACAAACTCATTCTGAATAACACGGAACCGGAGAAATTTCGAATAACACTAAGTTACCTCAACGGGGATATGAAAATCCCCAACAATAAGAATATCATACTTTTTCTTGATAGTAAGGAGAGGAAATTCAAAACCTCCAATAATAATAGTTGGAACTTTTCCAATAGAATTGATGCTATGCACTTGAGATTGTTTCCTCGGAAAGTGTACCGTATGCTCATTACCATTAACATGAAAAGTGACATTGCCTTTGTTGCAATCAATAACAACCCCTGCAGTGTTCAAAAAAGGTCTACCAAGGATAATAGACATCCTATCATCCTCGGGAATATCAAGAATAACAAAGTCCGTTAAGATAGTGACATTTGCAACCACAACAGGCACATCCTCACAAATACCGACAGGTATAGCAGTTGATTTATCAGTCATTTGCAAAGATATTTCAGTAGGTGTCAACTTATTCAAATCAAGTCTACGATATAAAGAGAGAGGCATAACACTAACACCGGCTCCAAGATCACATAAAGCAGTTCTAACATAATTTCTTTTAATAGAGCATGGTATAGTTGGTACACTCGGATCTCCAAGTTTTTTTGGTATTCCACCCTTAAAGGTGTAATTAGCAAGCATGGTATAAATTTCAGCTTCTGGTATCTTTCTTTTATTTGTAATGTTATCCTTCATATACTTAGCATAATGATTTACTTTCAGCATATCAGTTAAGCGCATACGTAAGAAAATAGGTCTAATCATTTCAGCAAAGCGCTCAAAATCCTCATCATCCTTTGTCTTGGATCATTTAGGAGGAATGGGCATGGGTTTCTGAACCCATGGTTCTCTTTCTTTATCGTGCTTCCTCGCAACAAAATCTCTCTTATCATAACGTTGATTCTTTGATTGTGTGTTATCAAGATCAACAATAGGTTCAATCTCTACTTCATTGTTTTTGCTATGTTGAGCATCAACATGAACATTATCATTAACATTATCACTAGGTTCATGTTCATCACCTAATTGTGTTTCAGCATCAGAAATAGAAATATCATTGGGATTCTCAGGTGTGTCTACAGTAGCTTCACTAGAAGCATGCAAAGTTCTATCGTTCTTCTTTTTCTTCTCTGAGAATCTTGCTCGATTCTCTTAGGGTGGCCTTCAGGATACAAAGGTTCCTGAGTCATTCTACCAGTTCTAGTAGCCACTCTAACAACAAAGTCATTTTTATTATTTAATTCATCAAGCAAATCATTTTGAGCTTTGAGTACGTGCTTAGCTTGAGTAGCAACCATAGAAGTATATTTGCTAATGAGTTTGAGTTCACCTTTAACTCTAGCCATATTATCCCTCACACATCCTATCTCGAAAGCATTATTCTTTAACTCTCTACCAACATAAGCATTAAAAGTTTCTTGTCTAGCCATAAAGTCATCAAATTCATCTAAGCATGGGCTATGAAATTTAGTAGAGGGGATTTCAACTTTATCATATCAATAGAGAGAATTTACCTTTACTACCTGTGTCGGGTTATCAAGACAATGTGGTTCTTCAACAGGTGGTATATTAAGACCATGTATTTCTTCAATAGGAGGTAAATTCTTAACATCTTCAGCTTTAATACCTTTTTCTTTCATTGATTTCTTTGCCTCTTGCATATCTTCAGGACTGAGAAATAAAACGCCTCTCTTCTTTGGAGTGGGTTTAGGAATAGGCTCAGGAGTTTGCTCAATTGGTTCAGGAATTGCCTCAGGAATTGGCTCAGGAAGAGTCCGATTATTTTCATTAGTCAACATATTATTCAATAGTATTTCAGCTTCGTCGACTGTTCTTTCCCTAAAAACACAACCAGCAGAACTATCCAAGTAGTCCTTGGAAGCATTGGTTAGTCCATTATAAAAGATATCAAGTATTTCATTTTTTTTGAGAGGATGATCAGGAAAAGCATTAAGTAACCGGAGAAGCCTCCCCCAAGCTTGTGGGAGACTCTCTTCTTTGATTTGCACAAAGTTATATATTTCCCGCAAGGCAGCTTGTTTCTTATGAGCAGGAAAATATTTAGCAGAGAAGTAATAAATCATATCCTGGGGACTACGCACACAACCAGGAGCAAGAGAATTGTACCAAGTCTTAGCATCACCCTTTAATGAGAATATAAATATCTTAAGGATATAAAAATAGCAAGACTTCTCATCATTAGTAAACAGGGTGGCTATATCATTCAACTTGGTAAGATGTGCCACAACAGTTTCAGATTCAAGGCCATAAAAAGGATCAGATTCAATTAAAGTAATAATCTCAGGATCAATAGAGAATTCATAAGCCTTATCAATAACACAGATAGGTGAAGTAGCAAAAGCAGGGTCAGGTTTCATTCTAGCATTAAGAGACTGCTGCTTCCATTTAGCTAATAATTTCTTAAGATCATATCTATCACTGCAAGCGAAGATAGCTCTAGCAGCTTCTTCATTCATAACATAACCCTCAGGAACAACAGGCAATACATAATCATTGGGAGAATTTTCATCATCACTATCATCAATAATAGCATCTTCAATATTTTCATTCCCCCTAACTCTAGCAAGTTGTTCATCAAGAAATTCACCTAATGGCAAAGTAGCATCACGCACAGAAGTAGTTTCATCATTCATAGCAGAAGTGGCATCATCAATGACATGCGACATATCAGAATTCATAGCAGTAGCAGGTTTAGGTGTCGCAAGCTTACTAATAACGGAAGGAGAATCTAGTGCAGAGCTAGATGGCAGTTCCTTACCTCCCCTCGTAGTTGAGGGCAAAATCATAGTTCTGTCGTCTTTCAAGTTCTTCATAGTGATCAACAGATATAAATCCCAAGTGACTCAAAGAATAGAGCTATGCTCCCCGGCAATGGTGCCATAAATTAGTCTTGATAACCCACAAGTGTAGGGGATCGCAACAGCTTTCGAGGGTAAAGTATTCAACCCAAATTTATTTATTCGACACAAGGGGAGCCAAAGAATATTCTTGAGTATTAGCAGTTGAGTTGTCAATTCAACCACACCTGGATAACTTAGTATCTGCAGCAAACTATTTAGTAGCAAAGTAGTATGATAATAAAGGTAATGGTAGCAAAAGTAAAGATAATAGTTTTTGGGTTTTTTGTAGTAGTTGTAACAGTAGCAACGGAAAAGTAAATAAGCGAATAACAATATATGAAAAGCTCATAGGCAATGGATAAGTGATGGATAATTATGTCGGATGCGATTCCTCATGTAATAGCTATAACATAGGGTGATATAGAACTAGCTCCAGTTCATCAATGTAATGTAGGCATGTATTCCGTAAATAGTCATACGTGCTTATGGAAAAGAACTTGCATGACATCTTTTGTCCTACCCTCCCGTAGCAGCGGGGTCCTAGCGGAAACTAAGGGAAATTAAGGCCTCCTTTTAATAGAGGACCGGAACAAAGCATTAGCACATAGTGAATACATGAACTCCTCAAACTACGGTCATCACCGAGAAGTATCCCGATTATTGTCACTTCGGAGTTGTCGGATCATAACACATAATAGGTGACTATAGACTTGCAAGATAGGATCAAGAACACACATATATTCATGAAAACATAATAGGTTCAGATCTGAAATCATGGCACTCAGGCCCTAGTGACAAGCATTAAGCATAGCAAAGTCATAGCAACATCAATCTCAGAACATAGTGGATACTAGGGATCAAACCCTAACAAAACTAACTTGATTACATGGTAAATCTCATCCAACCCATCACCGTCCAGCAAGCCTACGATGGAATTACTCATGCACGGCAGTGAGCATCATGAAATTGGTGATGGAGGATGGTTGATGACGACGACGGCGACGAATCCCCCTCTCCGGAGCCCCGAACGGACTCCAGATCAGCCCTCCCGAGAGAGACTAGGGCTTGACGACGGCTCCGTATCGTAAAACGCGATGAAACTTTCTCCCTGGTTTTTCTCTCCCCGAACGTGAATATATGGAGTTGGAGTTGAGGTCGGTGGAGGTCCAGGGGGGCCACGAGATAGGGGGCGCGCCCTATAGGGGGCGCCCCCTGTCTCATGGACAGGGTGTGGGCCCCCTGGTGTATTTCTTTCGCCCAAAAATTCTTATTAATTCCAAAAAGTGCCTCCGTGGATTTTCAGGACATTCTGAAAACTTTTCTTTTCTACACATAAAACAACATCATAGCAGTTCTGCTGAAAACAGCGTCAGTCGGGTTAGTTTCATTCAAATCATGCAAGTTAGAGTCCAAAACAAGGGCAAACGTGTTTGGAAAAGTAGATACGTTGGAGACGTATCAATATTCCCGGATCTCCAAGTTTTTTAGGTACTCCATCTTTGAAAGTGTAATTAGCAAGCATGGTGGAGATTTCAGCTTCCGGTATTTTTCTCTTATTAGTGATGATGTCTTTCATGTACTTTGCATAAGGAGGCATTTTCAAGATATCAGTCAAGCGAGTGTGCAAAAGACTGGGCTAACCATTTCAACAAAGCGTTCAAATTCTTCATCATCTTCCTTTTTAGATTACTTAGGTGGAAAGGACATGGGCTTTTGAACCCATGGTTCTCTTTCCTTTCCATGTTTTCTAGCAACACAGTCTCTTTTGTCATATCTTTTATTCTTAGGTTGTGGGTTATCAAGATCAATAGTTGGTTCTATCTCAACATCATTATCTGGTTCTTTATCACTTGGATGAGTGTTTTCATGAACCTCATCATTATCTTTTTCATTATCAGAAGGTGATTGTTCATTACCAGATTGAGTTTCACATCAGAGATAGAAACTTCATTGTCATTATCAGGAGGTTTTTCTATTTCAGGTTCACCAGAAGCAGGCAAAATCTTATCATTTTTCTTCTTCTTTTTCTTTTTAGAATAACTAGGTGTGGTGGTGTTGTTCCTTTGAGAATCTTGTTGAATTCTCTTTGGGTGTCCCTCAGGATAAAGTGGTTCCTAAGTCATTTTACCTCCTCTAGTTGCTACTCTAACATCAAAGTCACTTATATTATTGTTCATTTCATCAAGTAACTCTCTTTGAGATTTAGCAACTTATTCTAATTGAGTTTGAACCATAGAGGCATGTTTTCGTACACCGCTAACACCATTTGAGATTCTAAATAACAAGTCACTCAAGCGAGCAATCATATCAGAGTTATATTTCAGTTGTTTCATAACATTTGCATTGAAGTGATCTTGCTTTATAATGTAATTGTCAAACTCATAAAGGCATTGACTAGGATGTTTATTACGAGGATCATCACTATCATTGAATTTCATTAAAGATTTTACCTCTACCACCTTAGGTGGTGGTGGTGCTTCAAGCCCATGTATTTCTTTGATAGGTGGTAAATTTTTAACATCCTCGGCCTTAATACCTTTTTCCTTCATAGATTTCTTTGCCTCTTGCATATCTTCAGGACTAAGAAATAAGATACCCCTCTTCTTCGGAGTCGGTTTAATAGGTGCTTCAGGAGGAGTCCAATCGTCATAATTTTTCAGTATGTTATTCAATAATTCTTTAGCTTGCTCAATAGTTCGTTGCCTGAAAACACAACCAGCACAACTATCCAGGAAGTCCCTAGAAGCATCGGTTAGTCCATTATAGAAGATATCAAGTATTTCATTTTTCTTAAGAGGATTATCAAGGAAAGCATTAAGAAATTGGAGAAGCCTCCCCCAAGCTCGTGGGAGACTCTCTTCTTCAATTTGCACAAAGTTAAATATTTCCTGTAAGGCAACTTGTTTCTTATAAGCAGGGAAATATTTTTCAGAGAAGTAATAGATCATATCCTGAGGACTATGCACACAACCAGGAGCAAGAGTATTGTACCAAGCTTTAGCATCACCCTTTAGTGAGAACGGAAATAACTTGAGAATATAGTAATAGCGAATATTCTCATCATGAGCAAAAAGGGTAGCTATACAATTCAACTTAGTAAGATGTGCCACAACAGTTTCAGTTTCATAACCATGGAAAGGATAAGATTCAACCAAAGTAATTAACTCTGGGTTGACAGAGAATTCATAATCCTTCTTAGCAATAACAATAGGTTAATTAGCAAACTCAGGATCACATTTCATTTTAGCATTCAGAGATCTTTCTTTATACTTGCACAATAATTTCTCTCGATCATCTCTATCATTACAAGCAAGAATATCTCTAGTTGTCTCCTCACTCATAGTATAACCTTCCGGTACCTTTGGCAATTCATATCTAGGAGGACTAGTTCTAGTAGGTGTTTCTATATTTTCAGTTTGAAGTTCATCATCAGATTCAACAATATCATGTTGTCTTACTTTGGCAATTTGTTCATCAAGAAATTCACCTAGTGGAACATCATCAAGCAAGGTACTAGCATCGTCATGAGCAACATTCGTAGCAAAAGTAGCATCATCAGTAACTTGTGAAATATCAGAATTAATATCATGTTGTGGTGTTGCAAGTTCACTTATAACAGAAGGTGAATCTAAAGCAGAACTGGATGGCAGTTCCTTACCTCCCCTCTCCTTTGAGGGAAAAATCATAGTCTTAGCATCCTTCAGATTCTTCATAGTGATAATATGATAATAATCCCAAGTGACCCAACAAATATAGCTATGCTCCCCGGCAACGGCGCCAGGAAAAGTCTAGATAACCCACAAGTATAGGGGATCACAACGGTTTTTGAGGGTAGAGTATACAACCAAAAATTATAGATTCGACACAAGGGGAGCCAAAGAATATTTGAAGGTATTAGCAGCTGAGTTGTCAATTCAACCACAGCTGGAGATTAATTATCTACAGCAAAGTGATTAGTAGCACGGTAGTATGATAGTTTTGATGATAGCAACAATAGTAACGGTAACAGTAACAGTGATAGCAGTGATATTGTAGCAGTAACGATAGCAGTAGCAACAGTAGTAACTTAGTAAGAACAATATAAGATAAATTCGTAGGCATTGGATCGATGAATCATTGGATGATATTTATCATGAGACAGTTGTAACCTAGGGCGATACAGCACTAAATCCAGTTCATAAATATAATGTAGGCAAATATTCTATAAATAGTTATACGTGCTTATGGAAAGAACTTGCGTGACATGTTTTGTCCTACCCTCCCGTGGTAGCGGGGTCCTATTGGAAACTAAGGGATATTAAGGCCTCCTTTTAATAGAGAACCGGAACAAAGCATTAACACACGGTGAATACATGAACTCCTCAAACTACCGTCATCACCGGGAGTGGTCCCTACTATTGTCACTCCGGGGTTGCCAGATCATAACACGTAGTAGGTGACTATAACTTGCAAGATTGGATCTAGAACATAGATATAATGGTGATAATATAAACGGTTCAGATATGAAATCATGGCACCCATGCCCAAAGTGACAATCATTAAGCATGGCAAAGTCATAGCAACATCAATCTCATAATATAGTGGATACTAGGGATCGGGACCTAACAAAACTAACTCGATTACATGATGAATCTCATCCAACTCCTCACTGAACAACGAGCCTATGAAGGAATTACTCACTCCTGGTGGGGGCATAATGGAATTGGTGATGGAGATGTGTTGGTGATGACGAAGATCGAAGATCCCCCTCTCTGGAGCCCCAAACGGACTCCAGATCTGCCCTCCCGAGGAAGAACAGGTCTTGGCAGCGTCTCCGTCTCGTGAAACATGATAATTCTGTCTCCCTAATTTTTTTCTGGAAATATGGGATTTTATAGCGGCGGTTTGAGGGTCAGCGGGGCCACCAGGTGGGTAGCACCCACTTGGGCGCACCTAGGGGGGCTGGCGCACCCTGGTGGGTTGTTCCCACCCAGGTGCCCCCCTGGGGTCCTTCCTGGTTCCAGAAATTCTCTTATTTGATATAAAAACTCCTCGCAAAGTTTCGTTCCATTCCGAGAACTTTTATTTCTGCACAAAAATAACACCATGGTAGTTCTGTTGAAAACAACGTCAGTCCGGGGTTAGTTTCATTCAAATCATGCAAATTAGAGTCCAAAACAAGAGGAAAAGCATTAGGAAAAAGTAGATACGTTGGAGACGTATCAAGGTCATAGTGTATGAGAGAGACTAGGCAACCGGACTATGCAGCTTTATTGCTTTCACTTAGCCATAGGAGCTTGACGGCTGGAGCTAATGACTAGCCCCCAGTGTTTTGTGATGTACATGGGAGCCGATGTATGCCTTTGTAATCTCATGTTTTGTGATTGGACAAACCCTGCTTATGACACGGATCAATTGCCAACAATTTGTTAGTTTAACACTTGTCATCGGATCGCTGACCAGTTCTCGCTTACTATGACAGTCAATTTTTGGCTTTCTCCTCTGACGTGCTTAGCTGGACTGGCCAGAAGCACAATCACAGTGTCACACCCAATATGTGACCCTATCCTAAAGGAACTCGAAGGTCCCACTAAGGATAGAAGCGCATATTGGAGACACTTTTGCAAGTTGGATATCATTACATCGTACCATTACATAGTAGTTGGGGATACATACAAGAGGCATGGAATGCCACACGAATACAACATCATCATACATAAGCGCAACATCCGACTACAGATGAATCACAAATGACATCCACCCTGCTAGCCCAGGCTGCCGACCTGGAACCTATCCCCTGATCGAAGAAGAAGCAGAAGAAGAACTCCAAACAAGTAAACATCGCTCTCGCGTCATGATCATCGCATAACCTGCACCTGCAACTGTTGTTGTAGTAATCTGTGAGCCACGAGGACTCAGCAATCCCATTACCATGGGTATCAAGACTAGGAAAGCTTAATGGGTATGGAAAGGATAAGTGGTGAGGTTGCAGCAATGACTAAGCATGATATGGGGGCTAACATACGGAAATAAGAGCGAGAAGAGAAGCAACGGAACGGTCGTGAAGCTAGTAATGATCAAGAAGTGATCCTGAAACTACTTACGCACAATCATAACACAAAGACCGTGTTCACTTCCCGGACTCTGCCGAAAAGAGACCATCACGGCTACACACGTGGTTGATGCATTTTAATTCGAACCTGGTGTCAAGTTCTCTACAACTGGATATTAACAAATTCCCATCTGCCAGATAACCGCGGGCACGGCTCTCGAAAATTTATACCCTGCAGGGGTGTCCCAACTTAGCCCATCACAAGCTCTCACGGTCAACAAAGGATATTCCTTCTCCCAGGAAGACCCGACCAGTCTCGGAATCCCGGTTACAAGACATTTCGAAAATGATAAAAGAAGACCAGCAAGACCACCCGACTGTACCAACAAATCCCGATAGGAGCTGCACATATCTTGTTCTCAGGGCACAACGGATGAGCAATCCGTACAACTAAAACCAGACCTCAGGTTTCCCTGAGGGGGCACTGCAAAGGGCTCTAGTTTGGACCAACACTCAGACGAGCACTGGCCCGGAGGGAGGGGGGTAAATGAAGATGACCCTCAGGCTCCGGAAACCCAAGGGGAAAAGGCTTAGGTAGGCAAATGGTAAAACCAAGGTTGGGCCTTGCTAGAGGAGTTTTATTCAAAGCGAACTGTCAAGGGGGTCCCATAAATCACCCAACCGCGTAAGGAACACAAAATCAAGGAACATAACACCGGTATGACAGAAACTAGGGCGGCAAGAGTGGAACAAAACACCAGGCATAAGGCCGAGCCTTCCATCCTTTACCAAGTATATAGGGGCATTAATTAAATAAGAGATATTGTGATATCCCAACATAATCCTGTCCATCATCGAGAAATCTTCAACTTCACCTGCAACTAACAACACTATAAGAGGGGCTGAGCAAAGCGGTAACATAGCCAAGCAATGGTTTGCTAGGAAGGGTGAAAAGGTTAGAGGCTGACATGGCTGTTTGGGAGGCTTGATGAACAAGTGATAGGTAGCGCAGCATAGCGATAGAATGAAGCAACTAGCATAGCAATGATAGTAGTGAGATCCAGGGCGAAGGTCATCTTGCCTGAAATCCCGCTACAAACAAGAACGAGTCCATGAAGAAGATGAATCCACGAAGATGAACCTAGCGTAGTCGAACGAACGAAACAGGAACTATCGAGAAGAAACACAACCTGAAAGAACCAAACACCTGGTAAACACACAACACACACACATGGCATGATGCTCAACCAAGTATTATGCATGACAAAGGCTATATGATGCTACTCATGCCAAGAGATGATGCATACAAGAACAACATAGCCAAACAAGTTTAATTGAGGCCGGAAACAACATATAACAATTCCGGTAAGTCCTCATATGCAAATTTCGAAATTGGTCCAGATCTGAATAAACCTTATGTTCAAGTTGTTAAACAGCAAGTTAAGATGCACCAAGATGATCTACTCGAAATTCTAGTCAAGTTACATATAAAGTTCATTTAGTTCGGAGTTACGGCCTAGAAGATATGAGCAAAACAAGTTAAACATGGCATTGATGCAAAATGCATTCAAACATCAAGCAAACACATTCAGAACAAGGATGCAACAAGATAAGATGAAACTACATGCAATTCTAAGCAAGTTTCATTTAGAGCATGCTCAACACGGAGCAACGGTGCAATACATACACATGAAACAAGTTTAAAGGACAAGTTGTCCAAAACAGCAACTAGGCATCTAGCAAGCATCAAAGCAACATGCTACAACACCTCAACATGAAGACAAATGGCATGGACGTGATGTACAGGTAAAGCATGACAAAACATGAACACTGATCTATCTCCAGAAATAACTAGAACATGCTCACAAGGTCAAGGCAAGATTGCAAATAATAACAGTTTCATAGACTTGCCAGAAATCCCTGGACATGACAGAATTAACATCAGGCTGAAATGTTTAGAGCTCTCAAACAACATGTTACAGCAAGATGTCATGGCAAAATAGAGCATGGCATGCTAACACTAAAGACAAAGAACAAAACTCCCTTACTCAACTAATTCCAAAGATCAACAGGAAACATGGTAGCATTCATGCAAACATGGCAAGTAATATGACAGATTACAGACTGAAAATAACTAGACATGGCAGGAACAACGATAAGTAGGCATGTTGGTGAGCTTGTACCACTCACCAAAAAGCATTTCATGGCATGTGATGTAAACCAACAGTAATAATACACATTTATGGAGCTAAACATGGCAATAACATAGTCATAGGGTGCATGGATTACTAGCAAAACTCATGGCAAAACTGAACTTAATGTTAACAGGCTGACAGCAACATTATGTAGCAACTTTGGAGCAAGATTACAACAGGCTACAGCAGGCTATAAATGCAACTAAAGGTATGGATGGATAGATCATGACATGTATAACAAAACATCCTTAGTGAACATCTCCAGACTATGCATAGAATGACTTGTAGCAGCAGGTTTACATAGCATCATGATATAGCAGATTCAGCCTAGCAAAACAGTAACAACAAGTATCCCACTTCACAAGCTTGATGCACTCACTACCAGACTCACAAAAATACATGGATTGCACCTCTGTAAGATGGCATGATGTAGATCAAAACTCATGTAGACATCAGATGCACACACGAAATGCAACGAAAATGACAAAACAACAAGTTATAACAGTCTCAGTAGGTTAACATCATATAGCACTACTGCAACGATGATTAGGGCATCAAGATGGATTCAAACAAGGCACAATGGAATGAAATGAAGAGAATCTCACATTGAACGTTTTGATATATTACACACACAAAACGGAGCAGCAGACAAGAAGTTATGGCATGACGAACATGGCACCAGAAAGTAAATATTTCGGGAATCACCTCGCGGGAAAAGTGGATGGTGGGGTTCCAGGGACGAGCGGATCCAGGCAGGGTGCCTGTTTGGTTGTACGAGGTGGTGGATCTGATCCCGATCCATGGACCTCACCAGAGTGGACGACGTCGGCCGGAGACGCGGGCGGAGGAGGTCGCCGGGGAGGTCCAGCAGACCGGGCGACACGAGATCCAGCCGGATCCCACCGGATCCAGGCCGGAGGGGACCGGCGCGGGGTGGAGCCAGCCGGCGAGGGGCGGCGGAGGCGCGGGCAAGCCCGGCGGCGGTGCATGGCGGAGCGGGTGGCGGGGCAGGGAGGAGCAGGAGGCGGCGCGCGCGGAGGCGCGGGGCGGCGCCGGAGACGAGGAGGCAGCAACGAACGGGTGGCGAGGGAGCTCGGGAGGCGTGTCAGCCGCGTGTCGGCGAGGAGGCGCGGAGGCGGGCGAACGGGCGAGGCGGCGGCGCTGGGTCGGGTCGACTCGGACCCCGATGGGCTTCGGAGGGCCCCGCGCGGGCTCGGGCGAGCCGGCGGCGGCGGGAGGAGAGAGGAGGCACGGTGGAGGCGGCGGGGAGCTAACGTGGTACCTCCTGATTGGCTGCAAGCGGCGGCGGACACGTCCGGCGACGAGATGGACATGTCCGGTGGCGTGGGGAGAGAGGAGCTACGGTTTGGACTGCGAAAAATGGAAGGGGAGGGCTTATATATAGGTAGAGGGAGCTAGGTGTGTCCAAATGAGGTGCGGTTTTCGCCCACACGATCGTGATCCAACGAAGGAGAGCATGGAGGGGGTTTGGATGGGCTAGTGGGCTGTTGTGGAGGGGTGCTGGGCTGCAAAGAGAGAGGGGTTTCGGTTAACTCGGTTAACCGTTGGGTTATCAAACGACCTCCAAATGGAACGAAATTTGACGGCCGGTCTACCGGTGATATACCAAGGCCACTCGGAAAATCTCGGCCCATTCCGAGAACGTTTTTATCCCGCTCATGACGGGCGCGTGCGAATGTGGCTGTGCTCAGAACGGACAACAGAGAGAACCGGCGGAACCCGAATGGATGCAGGTTTTGAAAGACATGCATATGAAATGCAGATGATGACATGGCAAAATGCAACACGCAAGCAATGACATGGCAACGAAGGCAAAAATTTGGAAGACACCTGGCGCATCAGACTCGGGGCGTTACAACTCATCTCCACTAACAAGAGATCTCATCCCGAGATCTTAGGAACGAGAGGGGAGAGAAAGAGGAAGAGGTGAAGTAAGAACGCAAGAGAACAAAATGAACCAAGTCAAGAGCACTTGGGTAGAAAAGAAGAACGGCGAATATGACAAGAATCAAAAGCTCATGGAATAAGGCAAACTCTGAAAGCACTCTGGTTAGAACAAGATAGAAAAGGAATAAGAATGAAAGAATTTAGGCAGCACTCCGGCTGAAAATGGAAGGAATAGAACATGAACTTCACAAGATGGGATGGCACTTGATGAGATGAACAACGCAATGCCTCCGGAAGACTTGAAATAGTGGAATAAAAGAACTTAGAAGGAAGGATTGAATGGAGTTGTTGAGAAGATCAACAACGAAGGAATAAGCTTGTTGTGGACTTATCAAAACAACACAAAACTTGAGGTGAAATTATACCACAACCAAAATCTGAATAGCTGAGAAGAAAGAAGAAATTCAAAACTCCACTTCAGAAGAAAAGGAAGAATTATTTGCACTTCGTGACGCGAGAAGAAAAGATACTTGAACTCCACCAACAAAATTCTTTATGAACTCTTGAAGAATGAATTAAATCATGAAGAACCACCATGAAGAACTCCGATGACAAAAGATGATGAGATAGAATGAAGGATGAAAGAATAAGATTAAATCTTGTGGTGATTTAGATGGAGGTTCCGACGAAATGGCCGAGGAAATTTGAACTCCGGAAAAGAAAAGACGAAAACACTTGGAACTAGAATTTATTCATCACGAACAAACTCCGAAGAAAGGGATTAACCACTTTGAGGAAATAAGAATAAGATTTATTGTATGCTTATCCTTCACCAAATTAAATTGATGACAAGCAATGGATTTTGCATACTACTTATTCTTCTTGAAAAGGATTGAGAAGTGGCATATCGCAAACTTGAGGAGGTCTTCATGAACCACCGGTAGGATTGGAAAGAACGAATGAATTAATATGGTAACATAGAAAAAAGAATCTGAAGGAAACACTGTAAGAATTAGAAAATGCCTGAAGAAAGAGAATGAATCACCGGGAATAATTAGAAGAAAAAATATGCTCTCAGGGGATTTAGGTGCACAAGAACGAAGAGATAACAAGCTGATTAAAGAACATTTGAACGAAGCGCCGGGATAATTGGATAACGGTAGCTAAAATGTGAGGACGAAAAATTCTTCTGGAACGATGGCCTCCGGTGAAAAGAAACGGGAAAACAACTTCTGAAATACTCCGGATAGGTGAGAAAAAGGAATATCTGACAAATGGAATAATTCGAGAGGATAATATGAACCTAGAACCATGAATCTTCGAGAGAACGGGCAAGATTTAGAGGAAAACCTCTTCTTTGGTCTTCAAATGATGACGAGAAGCACCACCAAAATTTGTTGAGATACTCCGGGAGAAGGAAAACTGAAACGGTTGAGCCAACAATGAAAAGAATTGGAAAGTGATCTTGGAGAAGGCATGTGACTGATGGGATCCATTCTTAAGTCACACTTGAAAATAATTTAAGAATAACTCCAGAATAATTAGAAGAGTCTGGTAAGATCCTGGGAAAAGACCTGTGGGTTAGGGCCCACGAAAGAGAAAACACCGTTAACAGAGGATTGTTGATGAGATAGATGATGCACCAGAACAATTGAAATATTTGAATGAGGTGACAACCTTGAAATAATTGGAACATAGACGAATCTCCTGAGATGTCTTCCGAACTCCGGAATGATTGAATGGCGAGAGGCAAACGAGCAAGGAGAACACTTGATCCAAGGAAAAGAATATGATCAACCCAAAAAACTTGAATTGAATCCACCGGAGAAGAAAAGGAGATGAAGAATGTCAAACGAGATGAGAATTCACCGGTTGAAACAATTGACGAAATACTGAAGAGGCTCCACATGAATGAAATTGATGCTTGAAACAGTCTCAGGCTCCGGGAAGAAGAGGGTGGGAGGGCGGGAAAACAAAGGCAACTTGGAAGAGGAAAAACCGATGAATAACTTCAACAGGAAACACCGATTGAAAGAATGCAAATGCTTCACACGAGTAGGATGGATACTCGATTACGGACTCCAACTCCGAGATAAAAAGGGGTGGGCGGGTGGGAAAAGAAAACAACTGAGGATTGAACTTGCAAAAACGGAGAGGGTCGAATCACCTTGACGAGAAATGCACCAGATGCAAAGAGCTGAGGAACAACGATCAAAAAACCAACTGCGTGATCCTAAAGAAAGTTTGAAAGGGAAGTGGAGTAATTCAAAACACCTACGTCAAGATTTCTCACCAGTGCGACGAAGGGGCTGAGGAGTAAAAAGAATTCCTACTCTCCGATATAACTAGCCTCGGAAAACAGTTTTCTTCTAGACTCGACAACGGCCAACTACGAACAATCAAGGGGGCTCCTATGGTCGGTCGAGGCTTTGGTACCAACTTGTAATATGCGACCCTATCCTAAAGGACACTCAAAGGTCCCACTAAGGATAGAAGCGCATATTGGAGACGCTTTTGCAAGGTGGATATCATTACATCGTACCATTACATAATAGTTGGGGATACATACAAGAGTCATGGAATGCCACACGAATACAATATCATCATACATAAGAGCAACATCCGACTATGGATGAATCACAAACAGAAACTCGAACGACATCCACCCTGCTAGCCCAGGCTGCCGACCTGAAACCTATCCCCTGATCAAAGAAGAAGCAGAAGAAGAACTCCAAACAAGTAAACATCGCTCTTGCATCATGATCATCGCATAACCTTCACCTGTAACTGTTCTTGTAGTAATCTGTGAGCCACGAGGACTCAGCAATCGCATTACCATGGGTATCAAGGCTAGAAAAGCTTAATGGGTATGGAAAGGATAAGTGGTGAGGTTGCAGGAGTGACTAAGCATGATATGGGGGCTAACATACGCAAATAAGTGTGAGAAGAGAAGCAACGGAACGGTCGTGAAGCTAGCAATGATCAAGAAGTGATACTGAAACTACTTACGCACAATCATAACACAAAGACTGTGTTCACTTCCCAGACTCCGCCGAAAAGAGACCATCACGGCTACACACGCGGTTGGTGCATTTTAATTCGAATCTGGTGTCAAGTTCTCTTACAAGCGGATATTAACAAATTCCCATCTGCCACATAACCGCGGGCACGGCTCTCGAAAGTTTATACCCTGCAGGGGTGTCCCAACTTAGCCCAACACAAGCTCTCACGGTCAACGAAGGATATTCCTTCTCCCAGGAAGACCCGATCAGTCTCGGAATCCCGGTTACAAGACATTTTGACAATGGTAAAACAAGACCAGCAAGACCACCCGACTGTGCCGACAAAACCCGATAGGAGCTGCCCATATCTCGTTCTTAGGGCACAACGGATGAGAAATCCGTACAACTAAAACCAGACCTCAGGTTTCCCTGAGGGGGCGCTGCAAAGGGCTCTAGTTTGGACCAACACTCAGAGGAGCACTGGCCCGGGGGGGTAAATAAAGATGACCCTCGGGCTCCGGAAACCCAAGGGAAAAAGGCTTAGGTAGGCAAATGGTAAAACCAAGGTTGGGCCTTGCTAGAGGAGTTTTATTCAAAGCAAACTGTCAAGGGGGTCCCGTAAATCACCCAACCGCGTAAGGAACGCAAAATCAAGGAACATAACATCGGTATGACAGAAACTAGGGCGGCAAGAGTGGAACAAAACACCAGGCATAAGGCCGAGCCTTCCACCCTTTACCAAGTATATAGGGGGATTAATTAAATATGAGATATTGTGATATCCCAACATAATCCTATCCATCATGGACCAATCTTCAACTTCACCTGCAACTAACAACACTATAAGAGGGGCTGAGCAAAGCGGTAACATAGCCAAGCAACGGTTTGCTAGGAAGGGTGAAAAGGTTAGAGGCTGACATGGCAGTTTGGGAGGCTTGATGAACAAGTGATAGGTAGCACAGCATAGCGATAGAACGAAGCAACTAGCATAGCAATGATAGTAGTGAGATCCAGGGTGACTGTCATCCTGCCTGAAATCCCGCTAGGAAGAAGAACAAGTCCATGAATAAGATGAAGCCACGAAGACGAACCAAGCATTGTCGACCGAATCCTCACGATCGCAACGAAACAGGAACTAACGAGAAGAAGCACAACCGAAAAGAAGCAAACACCCGGTAAACACACAACACATAGACATGGCATGATGCTCAACCAAGTATGACGCATGACAAAGGCTATATGATGCTACTCATGACAAGAGATGATGCATACAAGAATAACATAGCCAAACAAGTTGAAATGAGGCCGGAAACAACATATAACAATTCCGGTAAGTCCTCATATGCAAATTTCGAAATTGGTCCAGATCTAAATAAACCTTATGTTCAAGTTGTTAAACAGAAAGTTAAGATGCACCAAGATGATCTACGTGAAATTCTAGTCAAGTTACATATAAAGTTCACTTAGTTCGGAGCTACGGCCTAGAAGATATGAGCAAAACAAGTTAAACATGGCATTGATGCAAAATGCATTCACACATCAAGCAAACACATTCAAAGCAAGGATGCAACAAGATAAGATGAAACTACATGCAATTCTAAGAAAGTTTCATTTAGAGCATGCTCAACACAGAGCAACGGTGCAACACATACACATGAAACAAGTTTAAAGGACAAGCTGTCCAAAACAGCAAATAGGCATCTAGCAAGCATCAAAGAAACATGCTACAACACCTCAACATGAAGACAAATGGCATGGACGTTATGTACAGGTAAAGCATGACAAAACATGAACACTGAGCTATCTCCATAAATCACTATAACATGCTCAGAAGGTCATGGCAAGATTGCAAATAATAACAGTTTCACAGACTTGCCAGAAATGGGAAAGTAGAGCATGGCATGCTAATACTAAAGACAAAGAACAAAACTGCCTTACTGAACTAATTCCAAAGATCAACAGGAAACATGGTAGCATTCATGCAAACATGGCAAGTAATATGACAGATTATAGACTGAAAATAACAGGACATGGTAAGAACAACAATAAGTAGGCATGTTGGTGAGCTTGTACGACTCACCACAAAGCGTTTCATGGCATGTGATGTAAACAAACAGTAATAATACGCATTTATGGAGCTAAACATGGCAATAGAATTGTCATAGGGTGCATGGATCACTAGCAAAACTCATGGCAAAACTGAACTTAATGTTAACAGGCTGACAGCAACATTAGTTGGCAAATTTGGAGCAAGATTACAACAAGCTACATCAGGCTGTAAATGCAACCAAGGGCATGGATGGATAGAGCATGACATGTATAACAAAATATCCTCAGTAAACATCTCCAGATTATGCATATAATGACTTGTAGCAGTAGGTTTACATAGCATCATGATATAACAGATTCAGCCTAGCAAAACAGTAACAACAAGTAGCCCACTTCACAAGCTTAATGCACTCACTACCAGACTCAAAAAAATATATGGATTGCACCTATGTAAATATGGTATGATGTAGCTCAAAACTCATGTAGACATCAAGCTCATAGGATACACACACAAAATGCAACGAAAATGACAAAAAAGCAAGTTATAACAGTCTCAGCAAGTTAACATCATACAACACTCTTGCGACGATGATTAAGGCATCAAGATGGATTCAAACAAACATGGCACAATCTAACTTATAAAGGATGAAAGGGGTGCTAGGCGCAACCGATGCCTCGAGAGCACGGCATCACGCGAGGCGAAAAGACCACCGCACCGCGCTCACGCATGGGGGGCACAGCGCACCATGCGAGCGAAAAAACCACCGCACCACGCTCGACGTGCAGGCCCCACACCCGTACGATTTCTCCTCTAGCGAATCGAGCGGTCAGCGAGCGAACGCTCCCCACGCGCATGAACCCTAGCCGCCGCTCTCCTCTCCCGCGACCCCCAACCACCACCGCTCCTCTCTCCTCTGCCTCGTCTCCCAACGGACTGAACTTCAGTGCCGTAATTGCACCTGCAGTTGGGCCAATGACATGTGGGCCTAACAGACGGCTGGCCCACATGCCATTGACCCAACTGCAGGTGCAGTTACGGCACCCAAGCAGCGTCCTCTCCCAACCACCCAACCCAAACTCCGGCGGCCTCCTCTCCCTCTAGCGCCGCCGCTCCACCCTCACCTTCCTTCCTCTCCAAAGGAAGGGAAGGGAAGGGAAGGGATGGGATGGGGAGGGGAGGGGAGGCCCCAGATCGAGCGGAGCGACGCCCAGATCCGCAGCGGCACCGGCACCAGCGCGCCGTCGCGCCGTCGTCCACCTGGTCCTCGAGGAAGGCCATGGATGGGGGCGGAACCCTAGCCGGCGACTCCTTTTCATGGCCGCCAAATCCTTGCCTGGAGCTGCACCGTCATCCATCTCTCTACATGTTTCTAGATTCGCTGTCGCTGCGCGCTGTGCTTCTGGATCACGTGCAAGTCATTGTCATTGGAGAGCAGGGGTGGCTTGGTATTTATGGTGGGCATGGAGCAGAGGAGGATGAGAGGGGTGGCCATGAGGTAAGGAGCAGCAAGGTCTCATCTTCTTTCCCAGTTTTTACTCCTTGATTTATGGTTTTTTTCTAAACACATGTGTGCAGACCTGAGAGAAAAGGAGAAGGGGATGAATCAACTCAAGGTAGTCATGTTCATTTGTTCTACACGGGGCTATGTTATTTTGGTGTGCCAGAGAGTAGTTATTGTCAGAAGATTGCATCCTTCATGTGTTACATATGTCTTCTTCTTTAAACAATGCTCTTCAATTTCTCGATTTGGTGCAAGTTCAAGGTCATGTTTTTACACCCTAATTGGTTATATTTTGTACACCAACTTGTTCGTTTAGTGGTGGTTTGTTACCTGGTTTACTTTTCTTCTGTTGGCATACTCATTGAATTTTTACGACAGTAAATGATCTATTTTAGTCCACTTTCATCGTTTTGTATTGCTGCTATTTCTCATGGGATATTCAGGAGTTGTGAACACATATTTTGTAGGTGTTCCTAATGGCAACAGTGGTATAATCAGCAATGAGGAAAAAGGAACTACGATTGGATTTGTACTAGGTATATTCCTCATCTCTCTCAGTTCATGGTCCAATCATCACCCTGATGTAACTGCTTCTTCGCAACTGATTGTTTAGATTCTTGTTAGGCTGACCACTAATTAAACTATTTGTCCCCTTGTTATAGCTAATCATAGTAATATCTTGTGATCAGCCGGCTACTGCGTAGGGTGGCAGCCACACATGATAGTGAATGGAATCTAATCCGTAGTAAAGTTAGTGCTAAATCGTAGGTGTCTATATTCAGGTTCAGTACACTTGAGCAATTTTGTCAGGATATGTAGCTAAAATTTCCAGTTTTTCCTTTCATAGTTGCAGCAGTTTTTCTGTACCAATTGCTTCCTCTTATTAGTAATTTCACGTTAGAGGAGAAGATTTAGTTTACTTTTCTTAGGTTTTGAATTCCACAAACTTTGGTATGTGCATTTGGGCTTATGAAGTTTGACAAAGCAGGCAAGGCAAACAAAACTACTGCACCAGAAGAACCTGTGCTCCAGTCTGACGAAGCAGCCAGGCTATATATACACATCTTTGCTTCCTGATCCGTTTTGTCACCCTTGATGGTCAGGCTGATGCTTCTTCGCTTGATGCCGAAGAAAAGGATGATCATATTAAGATCCCCAAGAACAACAGGTGCTGCATCTTCTCTTGTATCTTTATCTGTGTACTTTAAATTCACATGGACAGTCGAATTGTCTGTATATACACACCTTGAAATTAAGAAACTCTGGTGGTGCAAAGGGAGTTAGGACAGGGAAGAAATCAGAGCAGTGACTGCTTTGCACTAGCTATACAGGGATCGAAAGCCTATAGGTATAGCAATAAATTCCCCTCTGATGCTCAAGTTAAATTTCCTTGTTGAAGATATGGCTGGAAGTTATGTTTTGAATTTGATTCTATAAACTACAGGGAATTTTGCGTATTAATCTCTTCATTTTTTTCCTACTACACTTGCCTAAATTGAGATAAGACGGCTCAAACTGTAGGCGGTATTCTTTGAAGTTCTTCCTACATCTACATGTTGCACAAAATATTGGATCTTTGTAGTGCGTCTCATCAGTAGAGATTACATAGTAGGCAGTAGGGACACCATAATATACTATCTTCTTACTTTAGGATTTTCTTTTAGAACATATAAGTACATTCAGTAATATGTGTCTTGTTTTAATTTGTCCGTGGTGACTGTGTAAGTATTCTCTGCTTTACCGCCTGCAGGAGTAGGAGGAGATAGGGAGGATGAGGAAGGAGACAAGCAGGAGGAAGAGAGATTCTTGGGGATTTGCTCGCCTTATGGACTCGCTATAAACATGTGCTTGTTGTGCTACTCATGCTTTTTATCTTACCATCATCTCCAATAGTGTCGAGTTCCTATTGTTTGGCCTTGTCTTAGGATCGAAGGAACATTCAAATTCTGATGTTTGCTGAAAATATAATGTAATTTTCCCATGAATAGTCTTGATTCAGCCCAGAGAAAATATGAATGGTTTGGGTTTCATCCTATATAAGTATTATTATTTGTGATATACGGATATAGGCTACTTCTACTACCAGCTTGTCTTCTCCAGCTACTTATTTTCTCCTGTATTCCAGATCCTGTTGCAGTTTACTTGGCCCGATGCCTGGTGTGCTCACTTTCGTCTTGCCAAGGTTCCGTCTTCCTCCTTCGGCATTCTTTTCTTTTGCTCATTTCATATGTAGTATTTTACTGAACTGTGTGTGTTTCGTGCTTGTGTCCTTTCTTCCTTGTTAGTGTTACTTATTGTTGCCTATTGACTTTATACCTTGTGTGCCGCTTATCATTGTCCCATTGTTTAGTTTTTGTTCTGCCAGAAAAGGGTACATCTATATAATGAATATATGTTGATTCTACAAAGCGACATGTATTTTGATATGTGTTCAAGGAAAAATGCCGAATCTACCTATTCTTATCCATCCAGAGGTTGTGATATACTTTGTCAACCAATGGATTATTACAAATTTGACCTTCTCAATATGGTGTTCATTTCCATGTGCAGAAATAGATTGTATCATGCTTTGTTATAGATTCTGTAGGTCTGCTCTGTACCAAGAACCTGCAGATTTCAATATTGCTATGTGCATATAAGCTTCATTAATTTGTTGGGCATTAACCTCAGTCACATATTAAACATGGATGGTAGTGATTTCTTTTTAAAAGCATTTATCATTTTGAAATTACGTCCTTCATAGCTTGATTAAAGGTCTAGATAAGTAAGGTTTATCTCTACACTATCTTCTGCCTGTTATATTTTCCCTATAAACCTCACCCTACCCGCTATTCTGGGGCATCCGCGGCGCATGCATGATTTCGCTTGAACGATTCACGGAGCCTGCGCTTGGGTGTGATGCACGGGAGGCTGCGCTTCGCCTCTTCCTCGCTCAGCAATAGGAGCATTTGCAGTGGGGTGGTGCGGCCCAGGTAGCCCATCAGCAACTTTCATAGTGATATTGTTATTTTCCCTTGAATGTGATTTTTTTAAGATGGATTGAAACGGGTACAGGTGGAATTTATGTGCAAGTTGCCCAGTAAGTGTTGTTGTCATGACTTACTCAAAGTGGGATTTCTTTTTTTGCTTCCTATAGTCAGAGCCTTGTTCTTGACGATTCGCTAATTATTTTCTTACATTTTCCTTGCTTGCCATCATGCCATGATTCAAAATTTAGTTGTCAGGCTAGGTAAAGCACGCTGAGACTACCAAAAAGGATTACGTGTGCTGTCATCATGCATTTGCACCTCTAAACTTAGTTTGTTGACTAAATTGTGTAGTTCCCTTTTGCCGAAGAATGTTGTTGCTGTTTGTAACTTTTCAGTCGGGCTCTTTTGTTAAAGCGAAAACCATATATATGAAATGTGCGCGGTGGTTTGTAGGACTTCATAGGTGTTGTACTAAAATTCAGTTTTAATGGAGTTCAGTTCAGTGATGTTCTAGACTAGATATCATTCAAAAAATGGCCACACGTGGATGTAGGGTCATAAAAGAGTCCGAGAAGAGGGAGGTACCTTGGTAGATTGCCCAGGGGCATTGGCAATGTAAGCGACAGGGCACCCCTCTGCCTGCCTTGCTCATTCACACTTCTTTTTTGTTTGGGAGGGGTGGGTTGCAATCTGGGCCGGGCGGGACACTGGAAACTGTGAGCAAAAAGTTAATCCGACCTGAGCTCCAAATGAAATTAGATGATTTTTCCCAAAACTACTGTATGAAGTGAAAACAAGCATGTACATGAGTCAACCAGACAATGGACAAAAATCCGGCCTGAACCGAAATAAAAAACAGATGTATGTTGATTAGACACTCCCATAATACATGCCAGGAATGTGTTTTCATATTGTTCATTTTGTGGATATTTGATATAAGTGTAATTGTATGCCGATATTTGGCTTGGTACTCCATTGTATAACTAATATAACTGAGTTTTTCAGAGAAGGTCAGACTATCCCTTGTCTACACATATCTAATATATTTATCTTGATATTGCAGAAGATTTTGTTTTATTCTTATATCTATGCTTGATCTGTTGTATAGGCTGATATAGGTCTTGCAATGTACATGTCAGGGACAGAAGTTGCTAAAGAAAGCTCCGACATTATAATCTTAGATGATGACTTCACATCTATTGTGAAGGTTAGTGTCTTCTACGCTTTTTTGGAACAGATCTTTGTTATGAAGGATAACCGTTCTCACCAATCATGATGGGAGTTTTTTATCGGATGTACAGGGTCATTGGAATGGACCAAGTTATGAATGTTCGTGAAATGCGATACTAGAATCTTTGTACGTCAACACTCTTTGATGCTTATCTTGATGATTTTTCCTCTGTTCTACATACATTTGTGTTGTTAACTCACTTTCATGTTCTTGATTGGCATGTAATCATCTTAGAAAAAGTTATTTGAGCTGAGGGCGTTGAATAGAGTAATAAAAGCTGCTTCCTTGGAGAGTTTTTGGTGCAGAGTGGTGCATGCATAATATTATCCTCATTATGTTCTCTTTGCATGTTCTATTGTAGGAAGCGGGTGCTATCAAGATCATGCCAAAGGCAGAGCGTGCCAAAGGCGATGCTCATCCCCGTTCTTAGTGAGATGCGTTTACTCGATGCAAAGTATGAGCATTGCAGACTCTGGCGAGCTGTTGAAGGTCGACGAGGAGGGCGCCGCCACCACCGTCATCAGGCTGCTCCACATCCACGCGCTGCTCCGCGTCACTAGGTCACTGGCACAACTCCTCACGCCCAGGTCGTTCAACATTTTCTTTCGCTTTTGGTGCGTCACATTTAGAGTCTTTCTTTCCCATTTTACCGTGTTTGCATGGTAAGATGTTTGGTTGGATTTGAAGGTTCGTAGACTTGGCTCCAAAGCTTCAAGCTCTTGTAGAAATTAGAACTGAGGGCCTTTTAAAATGAGTCCTGCATAGTAATGTTGTTCAGTGGGATGCATAATTTTTGTTTGTATTGATTTACATACTGATTTCATCATCATATGAATACAATGAAGAAGTTGTGTGTATAAATATTACTAACTGATGATACTTTGCATCAGTGATTTCAATTATGTTGGCCCTCCTTCACATTGCTTGTGAATGTGAGGCTTAAAAGTTTCAACCCTGTGCAATGTGCTTCTCGGGTGTGGATTTGTGTTTGACTAATTAATGATTCTATTATTACTGATATGTCCATGTACATTATATGGGTATTGCATTGCTTGTACTTATAGTAAGTGGAATTTTTTCTCATATGTTTCAATATGTGCCTTAATAATATTAATGTACACTCTTTCAATACATGGCTTACTCTTGGCCTTTGCGCCATTGGCGCAACTGGTCATCTAGTGTAATGAAATGAAGAGCATCTCACAATTAACATTTTGATATATTACCCACACAAAAAGGAGTAGCACACAAGAAGTTATGGCATGATGAACATGGCACCAGAAAGTAAATATTTTGGGACTTGGAAGAAAAACCACCTCGCGGGAAAAGTGGATGGTGGGGTTCCATGGACGAGCGGATCTAGGCGGGACGCCTGTTTGGTTGGGCGAGGTCGTGATTCTAATCCCGATCAACGGCCTCGCCGGAGTGGACGACGACGGCCAAAGCGCGGGCGGAGGAGGTCGCCGGGGAGGTCCAGGAGGTCGGGCGACGCGAGATCCGGCCGGATCCCACCGGATCCGGGCCGGAGGGGACCGGCGTGGTGCGGAGCCAGCTGGCAAGGGGCGGCGGAGGCACGGGCAAGCCCGGCGGCGGCGCATGGCAGAGCGGGCGGCGGGGCAGGGAGGAGCGAGCGATGGGGCGCGCTGGCAGCGGTGGCGCGCGTGGAGGCCCAGGGCGGCGCCGGAGACGAGGAGGTGGCGGCGAACGGGTGGAGAGGGAGCTCGGGAGGCGCGCCAGCAGCAGCGCACGCCGGTGAGGAGGCGCGGAGGCGGGCAAATGGGCGAGCCAGCAGCACGAGGTTGGGCCGACCCGGGCCCCAATGGGCTTTGGAGGGCCCCGCGCGGGCTCGGGCGGGCCGACGGCGGCGGGAGGAGAGAGGAGGCGCGGTGGAGGCGGCGGGGAGCTGACGTGGTGCCTCTTGATTGGCCGCAAGCGGCGGCAGACGCGTCCGATGACGAGATGGAAATGTTCGGTGGCGCGGGTGTCAGGACCCCGACTGAATGCCACATCGATCTAGCATGTAACACCTCATATCACTTTGCGGCCTCACGCACGGTATTCCACGGGTGTCGCCTTACCTTTGCCCGGGACCGTTTGCGCCTTTTGGCTCACGTATATGATGATGTTGCTAGCATCCATATGATAAAGAGCCCGGGCTGACATGGCTAGTCGTAAACCCAAAGTGGCACAGACTTACAGGGACAGGCATCCATGACCCAGCATCGAACGTGTCGGTCATCAGCGAGTGAATCCAGGCTCTACGACTCAAGTAATTTATTCATTAGGCTCCGAGGAGCGAGATATTACAAACATGGGTCTCACGACCCAACAATCAGAGCATACAAGTCAAAGCACAAGCGGAAGCTATCATGTCTGAGTACATACATCTATAAATGAAAAAGGCTGAGAAGCCTGACTATCTATCAGATCCTGCCGAGGGCACAAGATCGTAGCTGAGGTAACAAGCTAAACGTCGAAGTCCACGCGAAACTACTAGTGAGACCGAAGTCTCTCTGCAAAAACATAAAATAGGCAAACGTGAGTACAAATGTACCCAGCAAGACTTACATCAGATCTATCTACATATGCATCATTATCAACAAAGGGGATGGTGGGGTTTAACTGCAGCAAGCCAGCTTTGACTCGGTGGCTATCCTGAACTACGACTGCAAGTAACTCTTTTGAGGTGGCGCACACGAGTCCACATATTCACCATATCAATACACCACTATGGAATCGCTCCCGTCTCCCTACGAGAACGCCATCCATAGCACTCACGCTTATCTTGCGTATTTTAGGGTATCCACTTTCACTTGTCTATGAACTGTTATAAGCAACCCAGAAGTCCTTTACCGCGGACACGGCTATTCGAATAGATGATGTTAACCCTGCAGGGGTGTACTTCTTCACACACGCTCTCACCACTTACCGCCGTTTACACGACATGTACTCGGCAACCTTCAAGCGGAAGCCCAATGTGGGTGTCGGCCACGGCCTACCTAAACACTCAAGTCTCTAGTCCAGGTTTATCGCCTATTTGGGTTCCATCCATGAGGAGATCCGGCCGGAGTTTCGCTCACAGCCCCAAACGATGTGAACAGGGTTCCGTGACACCAAACGGGCGCCCGGTTTACCCGGCCACGTGCCTACCGCATCACAGCCCACCCCTACGGTCAGCGCTGCGCACGGCCTCCAGCATACTACAAACACCAGAAACTACTTGCAACTCCTGGACAGAGGACAAGGGTGATCAAGAAGCCGAGAGGGTCCATTGGTTTCGGGCCCAATGTGTGGTAGTAGCTGAATCATGGATCACAAACACAGAACTCAGTTCCTGAGGACGGCCGCAATGAGACAACCCACCATGTACTCCTACATGGCCTCTCACCGCTACCTTTACCAAATCGTGTTCACACACTTAGCTCACACACAGTAGGACATGTTCACACGCCTCTGATTCATCCCCGATGAATCAGACCTGACTCAACTCTAAGCAGTAGTAGGCATGACAAACAAGCATGAATGAGTAGGCACATCAGGGCTCAAACAACTCCTACTCATGCTAGTGGGTTTCATCTATTTACTGTGGCAATGACAGGTCATGTAGAGGATAAAGGGGTTCAGCTACCGCAGCAAGTAACAAATATGTCGTTGTTGTCCTAATGCAGTAAAAGAGAGCAGGAGCGAGAGAGTGGCGTTTTATCGGAATGAACAAGGGGGTTTTGCTTGCCTGGCACTTCTGAAGATAACATTGAGTCTTCATCAGTGTCAATGATCACATCATCGGTATCACGTCTATCGAGAGGGGACAATACCGGCAACACAGAAGGGAACACAATCAATGCAATGCGCAATATGATGCATGATCATGACATGGCAAAAATGAATGTGTTTTGAGCTAATGCAACTAAAACCAGATTAAATGAAGTTGGTTTGAATCCAAGATTCAAATTCAAACTCCATATGTGATTATTCAAATGCCATTTAATTGATTTGTGCTAAACAGCAGCTATAAGTTGTTCTAACATGCATGAAAATGGTACAGATGGATTCCTTGAATTTTTCTGATAATTTTTCATATATAATTTATTTAATTTGGAGTTATGGTTAATTTTCTATGATTTATTTAAGTTTTAGCTATTTTCTGGAATTTCCTGATTTATTTTAATTCCAAAAAATACTTATTGCGTCAGCCTGATGTCATGATGACGTCAGCAGGTCAACGTGGCACAGTCCGGTCAACCCCTGACCGGTGGGTCCCGAGTGTCAGCGTCTAACTAAACTAACCTAGCTTAGATAAACTAACCTAACCTAATTAGCCGGGCGGGGCCCGCAGGTCAGTGAGAGAGAGGGGGTCAAACCCGGGTCAAACTCATCGGAGTTGACCCGAGGCTCGTCGCCGGCGAGGCCAGGGACGGCGGAGAGCGTCGGGATTCGCCCTCCGATGACCAAAAGAGCGGCGGAGGGGCTCTACGGGATGCCCAGACCCGCGCGCATCTAACAGGGCCAACGGAAGAAGCTAGGGTGGCCGGAGGCGACGGCAATCATGACGACGACGGCGGCCGGAGTTCGGGTGGTGGCGGGTTTGGCGCTACGAGCGGTGGTTTGGCGCGCTGAGGGCACTGGGGAGAAGCTCTTGCTCCTACGCATCTAAAGGAACGGACGGGAGGCCGCGAGGTGGCCGGAGTTGAGCACGGCGTCGACCTCGGCGGCGGCCGGAGCTCGGGCGAGCTCGGGGTCGGGGTTAGGGAGCACGGCAGGAGGAGCTGGGGCGTGCTACGGACTCCTGAGATCGCGGTGAGCACGTCAGTGGGCTCGGATGCGAGCTGGGGTGGCTGTGGCCACGGCCACGCCATGGCCGGCGGCGAGAAACTCTCGGCCGCGGTGGAGGAAGAGGCTAGGGGATGAGTGCGAGCTTGAGGGAAGGGGGAAGAGGAAGAGGGGCTCACAGGGGTTGCATCGGTGGCCTCGGAGAGCTCGGGGAGGCGTCGGAGGCGGCGAATCGACGGCGGCGGTCCTCGGTGGCCGAGGAGGGGAAAAGCGTCGGGACGGCGCTTCGGGGCTTCTCCGGTCGCGTGAGTCGACGGGGAGGTCGAGGGAGGCACTGCGGAGCTCAGGAGCACGTCGGGGAGGAGAGGGGGTGGCGATGGCCATGGGTACGGCGACGATGACGGCGAGCTCCGCTCGGTGGTGTGCGCGAGAGGGCAACAGAGGAGGGAATGGGGTCCAGGGGGAGAGAGGAGAGGTGCAGGGGGCGAGGGGGAGTGCGTGGCGTCTCCGGGCGTCGAGGAGGGAGGCAACAAGGCAGGAGGTGGCCAGGGGGGAAGCAGGAGGTGGCCGAGGCCTCTCGGGCGCGCGCCACGCGTCGCCTCTGTTCGTCCTCCTGGCAGAGGAGGAAGAGGACAAGGGGGAGGAGGTGGGCTGGGCCAGCGGGAGGAGCTGGGCCGGCTACAGGTAAGTGGCCCAGGTACGGTTCTTTCTCTCTCTTTCTGTTTTAATTCTATTTTTCTATTTTGCAGGTTTGTTTTGAATTTGGTTTTGAAACCAATTCAATTTATTTTGCTTCTGACAATATTTTTAGGAGCTAAAAGAATTAAAACAATGCTCCACAAAAATATTTCAGAATTATTGGACCTATATTTATTTAACAGTAGATATAAGTCCAATTCAAATAGCTATTGATTTAATTCAAATACCCAAAATAAATGTTTCTGGGATACCGAAAATATTGGTTTGGATTTTACCTCTTGCCAATATTTCCAGAGGATAACAAGAACATTTTCTTGGACTTATTTGAAGCAATTTTTATCTTGATCATTTTTTTAAAGGATTCTGAGGCTTTGAAAATTCCTCAATTCAAATTTCATTTGAAATTAAACATGATGCAGCAACCAAGCTAGTCCAAGGCCAGGGTAAAGCTAGGGATGTGACAACTCACCCCTACTAAACAGGAATCTCGTCTCGAGATTCAAGCGTAGGGTAGGATGATGGGGAACGCAACCTAACACAATCTTCACGATCCAGGTTGCACTTCATAAGAGCGTTGATCCGATCACCATCATTGTCTCGAAGTCTTGCTCTGAGAAATCCTGTCAACATAACATGGAGAGAAGGAAAACTCTAGAAGAATTAATCTTCTCAAAGAACGAACAACTCAGGATTAACTCACGGAATGAGACATAGAACCATCTCTCGGGTTGAGACACGAGATACACATCAAGAGGGGTGGAGAGAAACGGATGACGAAGGTTCACTAGGTGGACAACGATTCCACACCTAAGAAGGTGGTGAACGGTTGTCAACGTAGCGAGGAGTTGAGTTGCCATGATACCACAACGAGACACCTTCGGAACCGTGACTCGTAGATATCTCCCCTTAAGTGGCAAAAAGAATTACCTTTGATATAGAGATCATTGAGACTCTCTATATCAGCCTAAGGCAAATCACAGCAATCGATTGGCGGGGGTCGGTAGAATGGCATACTCAGACTTGGATGATGTGGATTACCTTGTTGAAGACAACGTAATGGATGATTTTGCTTATCACCGGAAATGGAAGAGACCCATGGTAGAATGGCACATTGGCGGTGCAAGCTGGGAACAAAATGCAAATGTTGGGAATGATTCTAGTAACTGGGGAAGAACCCAACAATAAAGAGTGAATTCACTGTTGAAGTGGTTATAGCATAACCGACGAGACTAGGAGCAATCCCGGTTAGTGCCGACGATAACACCTAGCGCTTGTGCGTGCTCTCAAGAACTTGAGCAATTCCATAATCATCAAGGTTTTACCAACATCCGTGTCAAGGATCCTGGCAACACAACTTGCTACCATGATGAATGGTGATGGAGGATGCAGATGCAAAGGAAGATAACACCTTCTCAGATTTCACCCTTGACAGGGCCAAGGAAACAAAATCTGGATGATCGATCGAGAGACATTTAGCACTCCGCTTCTAATGTTCTCCTTGATGTGCTAGCGTATCCCATTCATTGAAATGGTTTGGTATCTAGAACATCAAGTAAAGGTCGGACTTCGGAAACACTAAAATCCATAGGGAAACTAGGGACTAAACCCTACGAAATCCCTATGGGGGGGGTGGCCAACTTCCTCAATCAAGATATTATAATAACAGGTCTTCCGGCTGGGTGTGTTGGCCACGACATCCACTTTACCGGTTTCCGAGGGACCGATATTATAGTTCTTGGGAAATGTTCCAAACCATCATATCTGCCTGAGATTCAGATCTGGTTGGTGTCAGGATATTCCAGACTCATCGAGTCTAGGAAGGAAAACGAAAGTTTGCAACACAAATCGACGAGATGACGTTGCGAGATTCTCGGGAAATGAACTACGATAGCAAGCTCCAAACATGAGCTGGTTCTGCTACAAACATGTGAACACGTTGTCCCAGACAAGCATGACCACGTGGTAGTCTTACAATAAAACACTACCGAGTTCCGGGGGAAAACCATCATCGAGGATATCGAAGTCCTTGCATAAGGTATACTCTTAAGAAGGAACTTCTTCTCCTTGAACAAATCAATCAGTGGCTTGGTGTGCTCGGGACACATATAGAATGGAGGTAGCTAATCTCACAATCCAATGTATACTTCACACATGCATGACTGACTTGGGATGATTCCAAGGAAGCAAAAACAATCTTTCTCGGATACACGGCGGCAACTTACACCAAGTGCACGTGAATTAGAGAAAGTCACATCTTTCATCCGGACATATGCTCCATGAGCGGGTCATGAAGATAATGCTTAGAAAAGTTTCCAGTACTAGCTGGATGTTCAACATAATCATGGAGAGGTTAAATATATTGCTGATGGGCTCAACAACAACTCATCCTGGTTTCCATGAAGAAGGAGTTCCATAATTATGTGAACGAGTGATAGCACTAGTCAGACCCAAACGATATAATGGTGTATGCTCGAGGAAAATCCACGAGTAAGACAACACTATGAACATCGTTGGTTCGGATTTGATTGACGATAGCCCATACTCAAATCAAAGGTTTGGGTAAGATAATAGATCGAACAATTGATCACAAGGACCAATTGATGAAGATATCATCTTTCTTCAACACACACTACACAAGAATATCCTTTTGGAACGAACTAAGCCGGGCAAGCTTCCATCTTCCAACTTTCCAAGTTGTTGTTCAGCTTAGCCAACTAGCTCAGGGGTATCCCACACAGATTCCTGGAGAAGGGGTGGTTTACAAGGATAAACCAACTTGATCACGAGCTCAACATAGCGGTCGGGTGACGACCCGGTGATACTTCCGAGAGGATAATCGGGAAATCACAACCACCGATATGCTATTAGGCTCAGGGACAATCTTGCTTTTCAGGGCAAGACGATATGATCAACAGAGCGAGGGATTGGCACAATCCTAACTCATTGATCGAGGAGTGCACCGAGAACAAGGACTAAGTGGCACAATCAGTCTTAGGGTGACGATTCAATAATCAACACGCTAAGAATGAGGTTATCGTCCATTTAACTACCAAGCAACAGAGTTGCTAGCAGTATTGATTTCACACATCACGATTCACCTGTCGGCATTCCGGTTGCGACAACACGGAACCGAGGGATGAATAATGATGGCGAGAAGTATCACTACATCAAGAATTCACAAGAGCCGGTGCAATCCTCATGAAAATCCTGACATAAAGACGGTAATACTTCAGGGTAGAACAGAATCAAAAGCTGGGCTGGCATTTTGATCTGCGGAGCACAATTGCTTTGACCCAATCCTAGATATGGATGAGGTACTGGAGTTTGTTTCTCCTAGTCATTCTGCGATAGAATGGCTTGACGGACCACAAGAGTAATAGGCATCGATAAACGAACGCACGCATACTCTTGACTATCAATTGATAGACGAAGGTCAGTAGACAACTAAAGAGGGACAACTCGAAGGAACATATAACTTTCTGAGTTGTGGATACATGGGTTGGTATGCCGAACAAAGTTCAACATAATTCTTCCGGATAACCCATGCCGAAAGGTTGAGCTGGCAGAGTCACAATATAACATGGAGAACTCATAGAGGGCCTGTTGTGATCTTTTGATCCAACAAACTTCTGCCATAATGGTTCATGGTATTTGGAAGAACGATATACCATGGACCTCGAGGACTATCGCAAAGATTACTAATATCCTAAAGGCACTAGCAATTACTATCAACATGAAGTAGGTAGAGTGAATCTCGGGTTCAAGAACCCAGGAACAGAATACCTACTACTAAATGGCATCACGGGATGCTTTCGATAATGACGGCCAGAATCATCACACTGGAACATAAATCATGGCTAGACTACTAGATGATCCCCTAAGACACCTAGGGTCATAATACTAGCTCCAACATATATGTCAAGGCAATAAAGTACCTCAACTCACTGATTTGTGTGATTAATCTGACCAAAGGCACATCGGAAACAGGAGGAAGGGATTTGCAAATGCATCCGACTATTTAGAAACCTGGGATGACTCGGACAGCATAACGGCTGTAAATGCTCAGAAAAGATTTGAGACATTCACAAAAATGGTGGCATAACCACTCAGAAGCACAATATCAAGGTTTCGAGATCAATAATTAACATACAGAGGTAGAAACTGAACTGAGGCTTAAATCCAACAAACTTCTAAGTCTACTGATTAGTAACACGTGATCCTAATAGAAAGAAGGGATAGCCTAGTTCTTAATCCCCGTAGAAGAGAAGATGATGACTCAGATCAGAAGGCCATGAGGTATAAGGAGTAAAAAGAGCCTTACGTTCCATCCCACAATCAATTCCCTTATATAACTAAAGAATTTCTAGACTCAACTTCGACCAGTTTGGCTTGGTAATCCTACAGGCAGTCAAGCTCTGATACCAACGCTGTCAGGACCCCGACTCAATGCCACATCGATCTAGCATGTAACACCTCATATCACTTTGCGGCCTCACGCACGGTATTCCACGGGTGTCGCCTTACCTTTGCCCGGGACCGTTTGCGCCTTTTGGCTCACGTATATGATGATGTTGCTAGCATCCATATGATAAAGAGCCCGGGCTGACATGGCTAGTCGTAAACCCAAAGTGGCACAGACTTACAGGGACAGGCATCCATGACCCAGCATCGAACGTGTCGGTCATCAGCGAGTGAATCCAGGCTGTAGCACTGGGCTAGCAGGACTCCGGTGAACCGGGCTGTAGCGGGCTAACAGGACTCCGGTATTCATCGCGTGACATTTCCCCGAAGGGACAGACACAGGAACGAAGAAGGACACATGCCGGCCAGCCTAAGTGTTCCGGAGCAGTAGCAAGCTACCATGGCTCGGTGGAAACACTAGGAGACATTTCCCGATAAGAGAGGCTACTAAAGATAAACAACTAGATAGTCAGATCCCACACATACCAAGCATTTCAATAACATACACACAATATGCTCGATATGTGCAAACACAACATGGCATCACAACAAGACTCTACGACTCAAGCAATTTATTCATTAGGCTCCGAGGAGCGAGATATTACAAACATGGGTCTCACGACCCAACAATCAGAGCATACAAGTCAAAGCACAAGCGGAAGATTTCATGTCTGAGTACAAACATCTATAAATGAAAAAGGCTGAGAAGCCTGAATATCTATCAGATCCTGCCGAGGGCACAAGATCGTAGCTGAGGTAACAAGCTAAATGTCGAAGTCCACGCGAAACTACTAGTGAGACCGAAGTCTCTCTGCAAAAATATAAAATAGGCAAACGTGAGTACAAATGTACCCAGCAAGACTTACATCAGATCTATCTACATATGCATCATTATCAACAAAGGGGATGGTGGGGTTTAACTGCAGCAAGCCAGCTTTGACTCGGTGGCTATCCTGAACTACGACTGCAAGTAACTCTTTTGAGGTGGCGCACACGAGTCCACATATTCACCATATCAATATACCACTATGGAATCGCTCCCGTCTCCCTACGAGAACGCCATCCATAGCACTCACGCTTATCTTGCGTATTTTAGGGTATCCACTTTCACTTGTCTATGAACTGTTATAAGCAACCGAGAAGTCCTTTACCGCGGACACGGCTATTCGAATAGATGATGTTAACCCTGCAGGGGTGTACTTCTTCACACACGCTCTCACCACTTACCGCCGTTTACACGACATGTACTCGGCAACCTTCAAGCGGAAGCCCAACGTGGGTGTCGGCCACGGCCTACCTAAACACTCAAGTCTCTAGTCCAGGTTTATCGCCTATTTGGGTTCCATCCATGAGGAGATCCGGCCGGAGTTTCGCTCACAGCCCCAAACGATGTGAACAGGGTTCCGTGACACCAAACGGGCGCCCGGTTTACCCGGCCACGTGCCTACCGCATCACAGCCCACCCCTACGGTCAGCGCTGCGCACGGCCTCCAGCATACTACAAACACCAGAAACTACTTGCAACTCCTGGACAGAGGACAAGGGTGATCAAGAAGCCGAGAGGGTCCATTGGTTTCGGGCCCAATGTGTGGTAGTAGCTGAATCATGGATCACAAACACAGAACTCAGTTCCTGAGGACGGATGCAATGAGACAACCCACCATGTACTCCTACATGGCCTCTCACCGCTACCTTTACCAAATCGTGTTCACACACTTAGCTCACACACAGTAGGACATGTTCACACGCCTCTGATTCATCCCCGATGAATCAGACCTGACTCAACTCTAAGCAGTAGCAGGCATGACAAACAAGCATGAATGAGTAGGCACATCAGGGCTCAAACAACTCCTACTCATGCTAGTGGGTTTCATCTATTTACTGTGGCAATGACAGGTCATGTAGAGGATAAAGGGGTTCAGCTACCGCAGCAAGTAACAAATATGTCGTTGTTGTCCTAATGCAGTAAAAGAGAGCAGGAGCGAGAGAGTGGGGTTTTATCGGAATGAACAAGGGGGTTTTGCTTGCCTGGCACTTCTGAAGATAACATTGAGTCTTCATCAGTGTCAATGATCACATCATCGGTATCACGTCTATCGAGAGGGGACAATACCGGCAACACAGAAGGGAACACAATCAATGCAATGCGCAATATGATGCATGATCATGACATGGCAAAAATGAATGTGTTTTGAGCTAATGCAACTAAAACCAGATTAAATGAAGTTGGTTTGAATCCAAGATTCAAATTCAAACTCCATATGTGATTATTCAAATGCCATTTAATTGATTTGTGCTAAACAGCAGCTATAAGTTGTTCTAACATGCATGAAAATGGTACAGATGGATTCCTTGAATTTTTTTGATAATTTTTCATATATAATTTATTTAATTTGGAGTTACGGTTAATTTTCTATGATTTATTTAAGTTTTAGCTATTTTCTGGAATTTCCTGATTTATTTTAATTCCAGAAAATACTTATTGCGTCAGCCTGATGTCATGATGATGTCAGCAGGTCAACGTGGCACAGTCCGGTCAACCCCTGACCGGTGGGTCCCGAGTGTCAGCGTCTAACTAAACTAACCTAGCTTAGATAAACTAACCTAACCTAATTAGCCGGGCGGGGCCCGCAGGTCAGTGAGAGAGAGGGGGTCAAACCCGGGTCAAACTCACCGGAGTTGACCCGAGGCTCGTCGCCGGCGAGGCCAGGGACGGCGGAGAGCGTCGGGATTCGCCCTCCGATGACCAAAAGAGCGGCGGAGGGGCTCTACGGGATGCCCAGACCCGCGCGCATCTAACAGGGCCAACGGAAGAAGCTAGGGTGGCCGGAGGCGACGGCAATCATGACGACGGCGGCGGCCGGAGTTCGGGTGGTGGCGGGTTTGGCGCTACGAGCGGTGGTTTGGCGCGCTGAGGGCACTGGGGAGAAGCTCTTGCTCCTACGCATCTAAAGGAACGGACGGGAGGCCGCGAGGTGGCCGGAGTTGAGCACGGCATCGACCTCGGCGGCGGCCGGAGCTCGGGCGAGCTCGGGGTCGGGGTTAGGGAGCACGGCAGGAGGAGCTGGGGCATGCTACGGACTCCTGAGATCGCGGTGAGCACGTCAGTGGGCTCGGATGCGAGCTGGGGTGGCTGTGGCCACGGCCACGCCATGGCCGGCGGCGAGAAACTCTCGGCCGCGGTGGAGGAAGAGGCTAGGGGATGAGTGCGAGCTTGAGGGAAGGGGGAAGAGGAAGAGGGGCTCACAGGGGTTGCATCGGTGGCCTCGGGGAGCTCGGGGAGGCGTCGGAGGCGGCGAATCGACGGCGGCGGTCCTCGGTGGCCGAGGAGGGGAAAAGCGTCGGGACGGTGCTTCGGGGCTTCTCCGGTCGCGTGAGTCGACGGGGAGGTCGAGGGAGGCACTGCGGAGCTCAGGAGCACATCGGGGAGGAGAGGGGGTGGCGATGGCCATGGGTACGGCGACGATGACGGCGAGCTCCGCTCGGTGGTGTGCGCGAGAGGGCAACAGAGGAGGGAATGGGGTCCAGGGGGAGAGAGGAGAGGTGCAGGGGGCGAGGGGGAGTGCGTGGCGTCTCTGGGCGTCGAGGAGGGAGGCAACCAGGCAGGAGGTGGCCAGGGGGGAAGCAGGAGGTGGCCGAGGCCTCTCGGGCGCGCGCCACGCCTCGCCTCTGTTCGTCCTCCTGGCAGAGGAGGAAGAGGACAAGGGGGAGGAGGTGGGCTGGGCCAGCGGGAGGAGCTGGGCCGGCTACAGGTAAGTGGCCCAGGTACGGTTCTTTCTCTCTCTTTCTGTTTTAATTCTGTTTTTCTATTTTGCAGGTTTGTTTTGAATTTGGTTTTGAAACCAATTCAATTTATTTTGCTTCTGACAATATTTTTAGGAGCTAAAAGAATTAAAACAATGCTCCACAAAAATATTTCAGAATTATTGGACCTATATTTATTTAACAGTAGATATAAGTCCAATTCAAATAGCTATTGATTTAATTCAAATACCCAAAATAAATGTTTCTGGGATACCGAAAATATTGGTTTGGATTTTACCTCTTGCCAATATTTCCAGAGGATAACAAGAACATTTTCTTGGACTTATTTGAAGCAATTTTTATCTTGATCATTTTTTTAAAGGATTCTGAGGCTTTGAAAATTCCTCAATTCAAATTTCATTTGAAATTAAACATGATGCAGCAACCAAGCTAGTCCAAGGCCAGGGTAAAGCTAGGGATGTGACAGCGGGGAGAGAGGAGCTAGGGTTTGGACTGTGAAAAATGGAAGGGGAGCCTATATATAGGTAGAGGGAGCTAGGAGTGTCCAAATAAGGTGCGGTTTTTGCCCACACGATCATGATCCAACGACGGAGAGCATGGAGGGGGTTTGGATGGGCTAGTGGGCTGTTGTGGAGGGGTGCTGGGCTGCAAATAGAGAGGGGTTTCGGTTAACTCGGTTAACCGTTGGGGTATCAAACGACCTCCAAATGGAACGAAATTTGATGGGCGATCTACCAGTGATATACCAAGGCCACTCGGCAAATCTTGGCCCATTTTGAGAACGTTTTTATCCCGCTCATGAAACAAGGTCTGAGAGGGGCGACGGGCGCGTGCGAATGTGGTTGTGCTCAGAAGGGACAATGGAGAGAACCGGTGAAACTCGAACGGATGCAGGTTTTGAAAAACATGCAGATGAAATGCAGATGATGACATGGCAAAATGCAACATGCAAGCAATGACATGGCAACGAAGGCGAAAGTCTAGAAGACACCGGGCGCATCGGATTCGGGGCGTTACACACATGGGTTCTCCCTTTACCTTCTTAGCCAAACATGTGGAACATAAGAAGGCAAGCATAGGAGCCGGGAAACCCAACTATTGACCCTGGACATAGTTCGGAACTAATGCATATAGTGCAATACTCGAGACGGCTAACACATAACGGAAAGTTGTGCCGGACTTAGTAAGTAGAGCTAATGGGAAGATCAAGCCTTTGGTCAATTAACCGATTTGTATTTGTTACACTATGTGTGCATGCCCACCTATTCAAAGAGTGGGAAAAAGAAAAAGAAAAAAGAGGGCTAGATAATGCGGATGCCCGAACATTGTAAAAGATGTTTTTATTTTCCATAAGCTCTGGACGTCTATCTGTACAATTCGAACTACTGAGGCATTTATGATAAGTAAGAAAATAAAACTTTACAAAGAAAGCTTTACACAGGGCCTTGATGCATGGGTCGAAGCCTCAACTGTGCCCTGTTGCACGTCTGCGCCTTTGCTTTTGCTAGGTAAGGGACTCGTCCGTGTAGAAAAACACATGCCGGCGAGGGGGGCCTTGAATAGGAACCTTGATGGGTGGTCGCGTCGACACAGCTTGATGTTGGGTGAGTCCGGAGTTGTCCCCCTTATCGTCTGAAGACATGGTAATTGCTTAGTTCGGTTGAGCCGAACACATGGTGTTGTTTGTTTGATATAGACCTCACGGCTGCCCATGGTATCTTGAGCATGAAGTTGTGCTGACAAGGCACATAGAGCGCGACTATGTTGGGCGTGTCATGGGGTGCGTGGCCCTATTTGCGGCAAACGCAAGCAGGCTCCCATGATGGGGATCAGGCTCGAGCCCACATAGTTGTATCTCTGGCCTTTAACGGGGGCTGATACATCTGCCCGTTGGCTATGGCTTGGTCTTCGGCTGCCAGTGCCGCAGTATGTTCCTTAGCCCGGAGTGAACGCTCCGTGTTGCCATTGATTGTTATGACGCCCACGAGACCAGGCATCTTCGGCTTGAGGTATGCGTAATGCGAGACGATGTTGAATTTGGCAAACATCATTCGGCCGAGGAGGGCATGATAACCACTACGGAATAGGGTGATATCGAAGATCAAGTCATCGCTGCAGAAGTTATCCGATGAGCCGAATACCACTTACAGAGTCACCGCGCCTGAGCAGCGGGCCTCTACACCCGGAATAACCCCTTTGAAGGTGGTGTTACTACGTTTGATCTGTGACAGATTGATCCCCATTTTCCTCACTGTGTCTGCATAAATCAGATTGAGGCTACTGCCTCCGTCCATTAGGACTCTCGTGAGGTGGTACGCATCAACAATGGGGTCAAGTAACAGGGCCGCTAATCCTCCATGACACATACTGGTCGGATGGTCCCTGCGGTCAAAGGTGATCGGGAAGGCCGACCACGGGTTGAACTTCGGTGCTACGGGCTCAACGGCGTACACATCTCGCAGCGCGTGCTTCTGCTCCTTCCTTGAAATATGGGTGGCATAGATCATGTTCGCCATCATGACCTCAGAAGGGAAGGATTTTTGGTCTCCATTGTTCGGCCTACAGGGCTCCTCATCATCCTCGCTTCGTGGGCTTTTGCCATAGTCTTCGGCCGTGAGCTTGCCGGTCTGTTTTTTCACCCAGAAATTATGGTTTGTGTGGTTGGCGGGTTTTTCGGTCGTGCCATGCATCTGGCCGGGCCTATCAAGGATTGCGTCCAAGTTGGTTGGGCCGTCCTGGTTGCCTTTAGAGGGTTTTTTCCGTGATCCAGACATCAGATTATGAAATCCGGCATTGACTGTCGTTTCGTCAGCTTCGCCGTCATTGTGGCAATGCTTGTTCTTGTTTCGTCGTGGCTTGTCTTTTCCGTCCTGGACTTCCGAGGCGCCGGGGGATTCCGGGGTGGAGCTTCTACAAGCCAGCCAACTATCCTCTCCGGCGCAGAAGTGGGTCATCCGGGAGGCAAGCGCTGACATAGTTCTCAACTTGTCCTAGCTGAGCTAACATGCTAGCCATTCATCTCAAATACGATGCTTGAAGGTGTCTATGGCTTTGGCGTCTTGGTAGTCAACGATCTGGTTTTTCTTGGTGAAAAATCAGTTCCATAATTGCCAGGCTAACTCACGGGGCTGCTAGATTACGTGGCTCAAGTCATCGGCATCTGGGGGCCAGACATAAGTGCCCTGAAAGTTGGCTCGAAAGGCCTCCTCGAGCTCCTCCCAACATCCTAGGGAGTCTTTGGGAAGCCTATTTAACCAGTGTCTGGACAGACCCTTGAGCTTTAACGGTAGGTACTTGATGGCGTGGAGGCCGTCTCCTCGTGCCATATGAATGAGTAGCAGAAAATCTTCAATCCACACGGTTGGATCTGTTGTCCCGTCATAAGGCTCGATATTTACAGGTATGAAACCTTCCGAGAATTGGTGTTGCATCACTCTATCTATGAGGGTGAGCGGCGCCCCTAATTCAAGCTACGTCACGCCAAAGATCATCCGTCATCTGGGCTCGTTGCAGCTCCCAGGCTCTATCGTTTTGATATAACTAGGCTTTGTATTTGTCCCGTCTAATAGGGGGATTTCTTTTAGGTCCGTAGATGGATCTCGTCATACCTGCCCGAGCGTCCAGGTCCTGGTGCAGGTTGTACTCATAAGGTGGCCGCGATGGCTCCTTGCCTTGACGGTGAGGGTAAGTGGGAGGTTGTTCTTTGATACCATCCTCGGGGGGTGGTCCGGCTGGTCTGCCTGACTGTACCCTGGAGGCGCTTGCTCTATGACTGTCGGATATCAGGTTCCGGCAAAACCCTTAAGGTTCGAACTCTGGGGTGCGCGTGAAGATCTACTTCCTACCGATCCACGTCCCAACGCCTCACTATGAATCTAAGCTACACGATGAACAACACAAGGGACACAAGATTTATACTAGTTAGGGCCACCGTTGTGGTGTAATACCCTACTCTAGTTTGTGGTGTGGTGGATTGCCTCAGGGGCTGATGGTGAACAGCACAAAGGAAGAACAACCTCACGAGAGGTGTTCTTGAGCTGGTGTGGTGTTCTACTTGGGTGGATTCGATTGTCTCTCGATGAGATGTGATCTCCTCTACTGTGGTGGCTATCTCTATATATGGAGGCCCTGGTCCTCTCCCCAAATATTGAGCGGGAAGGGAGCCAATAACGGCCATTTTGAAGGGGAACATCTAGTACAAGTTATCCTAACTATAGTTGGTCTTCGACTGCCAAAGGCACTGACGATAACGTCGTCTTGGGCTCCACGGTGACCTCCGTCCTGCCGCTCTGCTGGTCTTGGTTTCATTGCACCGAAATCGTAACCTTTGCTTGATGCCTCGGTACTCCGCGCCTACGCTTGCCCCCTTTGCAACAAAGAGGAAATGTGGACACTGCGCAGGCTGACGCCCGCCTGGCGCCCGCCTGGTCTCGATCGTCATGGCTTGCTCATGAGCACCTCGCGAGGTACCCCTGCCTTGATCTCTTCGCCTCCTCGCGAGCCTTCTTGGTGAGGCTGCCCCTAAGGAAGCCTTGCGTTGTCCGCCCCACGAGGCTTGGCCCCTCGCAAGGGTCTTTAGCTTGGGTTGATGAAGACGGGCTGTACTGGGCCACTGCTTGAGCCACGCCGCAAGCCGCAGGCAGGCAAGTCTGGGGACCCCCGTTCCCAGAACGCCGACAATGACCTCATCATTGAATCGCGGTAGTAGTTTTTGCTTCGGGTAGCTTTTGGTCTGTCGCTCGTGACCGTACTCCTCTTCGACATGTAGGACTTTAGTCCATATCTCATTAAGAGTATCATGTTCAGACTTTATTTTTGTTGCTGTTTCTTCAGGCTTCCTATGGTGGCAAGCTGTTGTCTAACCACTCTTGATCCAGCAGGTCTTCGGGGATGATGAAGTCCTTGTCACCCAAACTAACTTCCTCTTCGAAAGGGGGAGGTAGTTGCTGTATTTGGAGTCATCGAGGTATTCAAGATCGAGCTGCCCCTCATGCTCCCCGTGGTTATTTTGTGGTTGTTTGTCGGCGTCGGGATCGTCGAGGTTGTCTGCATTGTCTGGGGTACCATTTTCTCCGGTGTCCGTGTTGCTCGCATGGCTTCGACATGCCTTGGGCGACGATGTTGTCTGTGGTGTTTCAGCGGCCCATCGATGGCCCTGCCGTTTTCCTTCTCGGGAGTGCCTTCGTCAGTCTTTCGGGGTGTCCACCATGTAGACGTTGTAAGTGGACGTGGTCGTCCTGTGGCCGGTGATAGGGGGAGCAACATCAGTGTTAGTCATGGCTCCACTATCCTCTTTCATGTATTCAGTGTTTTCCGAAGTGTAGTCCAACATGTCGGTTAAGGCTTTGACTGTGGCAACTAGGTGGGTGGTGGGTGGGTCATAAATTCCCTATAATTCACCTCGAGGGGCTACTGAATGCAGGCCGATGGCGAGTCATCATGAATATCCATCATCCGGATTCGGTCGTGCATTTCGTTTAACAAGGCAAGGCTTATCGAGCTGGCTTGCGGTGGCCGCTTTGGACCGGTCTCCGTTGTGGTGAGGCGAGGGGTGGTCCAGGCCTGAACTAAATCTTGGCCTTCTAGGGCCGAGTTGACCTCGAGTCCTGGGGTCGGGCTTGTGGCCGGACAGACATAAGGGACCGAGGACAAGACCTGGTCTTTGGGCGATGTCTCCGTGTTAGGGCTCGAAGCCAAGGTGGTGAGGGAGAGTTCAGCCAGGGATGATTCCTGACTTCTGAATGTTGAACCGTCATTGAGTCCCAAGGCCAGAGGCGTGTCACGAGGAGAGTACTCGGCCAAGAGGGATTCTTGGCGTCCGAACACCGCTTCAGCGTCGAGGCCTGAAGCTGGGTCTCCAGCATGCACCATTATTGCTGCTGAAGGTGATTCCTGGTCTCCGGACATGGGCAAGCCATCCGATCTTGAGGCCGGCTGAAGGGTTGGGGTCAATCCATAGATCGAATCAGGAGAAAGCTCTATAATAGGCATAGCGGGGCCCGTGAGGGTACAAGGAGAGGCTACGAATCTGACAAAGACCAGCTCGCCTTGGGCGTCCGTGGCGTACTCCAAGTTGTTGAATCTAATCCAGTGCTCAGGGGTAAAATTGTTGATTTGGTCTAGATGACCAGTTGGGTTGGCATGCAGCACGATATTGCCGAATGCAAAGAGTTGGCTGGGGACAAAGAGGTCCTCGGACCTGACACCATCTCTGATGGTTAGGCGAGCCGTCGATCCTTCGGCGACCCAACAGCGGAACTCTCAATGAAAGCACCAATGTCGGTGTCAAAAACTGGCGGATCTCGGGTAGGGGGTCCCGAGCTATGGATCTAGGATCAATGGGGGCCAAGAGACGAAGAACACGGTGTTTACCCAGGTTCGGGCCACTCGATGAGGTAAAACCCTACATCCTGCTTGATTATATTTGATGTGTATGATATGGTTACAGAGTCGATCTACCTCGAGATCAGGCGAGCTAAACCCTAGGTTGATGGGGTGATGGATGTTGCTCTAGCCCTAAAGACTAAAACCCCTTTGTTTATATAGACACTAGTAGGGATTAGGATTACATGCGATCGGTTACAATAAAGGAAATATCACGCTAAATCTTGACTTGGAGGGCACACCACGACTCCGGAGATCTTCTATTAGGCCACAGATCCGCACTCTAGCTTGGCCCCATAGTAGCCTATCAGTCCGGCCCATAAGCAATGGGTCGGTGGCCCGAGGACCCCTTAATCCAGGACTCCCTCAATGGTTGAGCTTAAGGTCCAAAGGAGATTCTGAAGGAGGCCTATGAAGCAAGAAGACGATTCCTATGGGCCCAAGATGAAGATCTGACAGGAGGGAAATGCAAGGTAGCCCGAAGTAAGCTATGCTCGCCTGAGGACCGTGGCGGCCCCGGCATCCTCAACTTGCAACGCTTCAGTTCAGTGTTGCACCTGTGTTGGCTCTAGCTTGCATGGGAGTACCCAAGAAGGCCATGGATGAATTTCCCATTGCCCGGCGATAAGCATGATCAAGCCTTGTTTGCAAGAGCAACGAGAATGAGCATCGGTGATGGTCACACTAGGAGTTTCTGGAAAAGCACATGGATCGGAGCTACCCCACTCTGTGACAGTTTCCCTAACATCCACAAACACTCACGGCACAAGAATAGAACGGTGGTTGCTGCACTGGCGAACAATCAATGGGTGTTCGATCTATGTCATGGGGATGCCAGAAGTACTGCCATAGAGTTCCTTCAGCTATGGCGATAAGTTCAGGGTTCAGGGATAGATCTTGATGAACCCCCGAAGGAATCTCATGGACAACAGGCAAGGGGGATTCATACTCTGCTTGTGCTGCCAAACTGATCTCCTTTAAGGAGGAACCAACTACAACACATAAGCAGGTGATCTTGAAAACGTGGGCTCCAGGTAACATAAAGGTTTTCGCCTAGCTCCTGCACCAATACCGGCTGTGGTGCAATGATCGATTACAGAGAAGGGGCTAGCAAAATGCATATTTTTGCCCCCTATGCATGAGGAACCTGGAAACATGATGGCACTTGATGCGGATCTATCCATTCTACAGATTGACTTGGCAGGAGGTCACGGCTTGGACTGGTTGCGAGGCACTAGAACTGCCAGCGACATCTTCAGAAAGCTTGTTGAAGCACTGCCAGAGGCTAATCAGAAAAACACCATCGTTAGACAGAAAAGGTGTCAAAGCCATGCTGATGATGATCTACTGGAAAAATTTAAGGAGAGAAACTCTACATTTTTTAGAGCAAATCAGCCGCGGGTAGAAGACGCGATCCGCACAGTGATGAGCAACATGGAGGGATGGAGACTTGCTGGTGCATTGTGCCAAGAGCCCCCCTCCGGGGATAGAACTGCGAGATAACCCTCCACCATATTTTTGCTACCCCGTTTCTTTTTTCCTTTTCGCGCTTTCTAGCTCATCATGATCACTTGATCCACCATGTTTTTCCCGCTTTCTATCTCCTGGATCAATGAAGCCGGTCAAATCGGATCTTTAGAAAAACTATACCATTACATGAGGAATCATGTTGTGCCCAATGATGTTCAAATGTCATTGTTCTAGGAGTTAGATGCTACAGGAGTTTTATGAAGTGCAATTTCATCTTGCCTCAACTCATTCTATATGTTTGCTTGAGACGGAACCAATTTAGTCAGTCATTTCACTCCTTTTTAGTGATCTTTGGACCCTTTTTTGTCGGTGCAACAGACCCTGGGTATGTTGCCTGACTGTGCGTAGGCACGGGAACAAGATTATAACATCAGGCCATGCCAGAGTACAAGAGACCAAGATCTTCGAAGGACCAAAATGCGGAACAAGAGGACCAAGATCAAGCCAGAGAAGCAAGATACCACTAGGAGAAAAGCCTCCCTTGCCGGGCAAATGGGCGTGGCAAGGGTAGAGCCACCCCCGGAAGAGAGTGTCCAAGATGTCCTGGCAGGGCCTGCCGGGACTAACGGGGGCAAGAAACACCTCATCAACCACTCTCCCACAACCCACGTCGTCAATCAGTGCGGTGTCAAGTCACAAGGTGATTAGGTGGCAGCCATTTGCCACATGGAAGCCTCTTTCTACAGGAAATCCTACAAATGACATTCATCCTTAGACGTGTCAAACAAGCCGGTGTGGAGCTCGCAAAATATGCCCAACAAAGCTTGCCGGGCAAACGGTGATGTGACGTTGAGCGGCGCATTTAATGCGCTCTGTTAGCCTACAGAGTTAGGTATGATAGCACTGTTTGCTATCTTATTAGTGCATAATGACTGATTTGCCATTGTGGTGACCCAATAACCTATAAAAGGAGGCCCACGGCAACCATAGAAGCGGTTTGCGAGGTTGGAGAGCCAGACACCCGTGGGTTCACATGCGCGTAGACACTGCTGCCCCCGCCGGGCAAGTGTACTACGCTCCACCACCATTCTTCCACCATCAATCCACCAAAGGAGGAGTAGGGTTTTATTCCTCGCAGCGGCCCGAACCTGGTTAAAATTGCTCATGTGTTCCCTGTCGTGCTGCCCCACGCTCCTCTGCTCTTTGCACAATGCGACATCCCCCTGCTGAACCAGCAAGGGGCCCTTGGTCCCATAGGTGGCCGTGTTTTCCAGCGACATCTTTGGCGCGCCAGGTAGGGGGATCGCTTGCGCGAACCTGAAAGCGTACACAACGCGTCATCTTCATCGCCATATTCGTCTTCGCCAGCGCCACCAGCCATGGCGCCCAAGAAGAAGTCCGGTGTATCAGCTCAACCGTCCACCTCAAAGGCTTCGCCACCCGCAGCTACCAATGCTATGGGGGGCACGGAGACACACGCGGATGTGGACGTCATTGGGGATATGGTCGGAGCAGGCGGCACCATCACCATTTCCCCCGTGGCCGAAGTAGGAGCAGGATACACCGAGGGAGAGAGACATCAGTAACACCCCAACGGCCACGCCCACGAGGTACGGGTGGAGGAGCTACTCCATCCACACCTCTTCCTCTCGCCGACGGGCACAACCTCAGCAGTGGTGCTCGGTCAGGGGCGAACCACTGCCCTCCGGTCGCCCCTGTCACGGGAGTGGCCACAGTGCACATGCCTCCCCTGTGCGAGTTGGCCTAGCCGCTGCACCCGACGGAGTCGCTGGACCTCAAGCACCGTCGTCGCACCACCATGACATCCAGGTGGCCGTCCCGCAACAGCGAGGGCATAGTACTGTCGTTGCTGGCACCATCAGAAGCCGAGCGACGGTACGATTTGCATCATCGTCACCCATGCCGAGCATGGCTACAGAAGCCATGGCGGCCTCCCCAAGTGACAACAATGGCTCATGCTGCTGGTCATACGGAAGGGGCCACCCCCATGGTGCAGTCCCCACCACGACAACCAGCATGAGCCCGACAGCACCAGGAACCTAATGATGTCTTGATGGCCTCTTCTGTCCCTTGAGCATGACCAGATCGACGGCAAGCCCCAGAAGACAGGTAGAGAGAAGACGCGCGCATTGTCGTTGAGCAATTCCGCGACAACTGCCGCCGGACCGATGGGTGCAACGGTCCTAATGTTGATGAGTCTGCGCTCAATATTGGCGGATGCCTACCTTTCGAGGTTGGGTGCCTTGCCTTTACTCGTGACCTGCAGCAAGTCCGTTGGCCGTCCGTCCGCATGTTCAAGCCAGAAATACCTGAGAAGTATGATGGGAGGCTAAACCTAGCAGAGTTTCTGAGCATCTACACCATTGTCGTCCAAGCTGCCGGGGGAAGAGATGAGAAGGTATTCGCCAACTAATTTCCTTTGGCTCTGAAGTCCAATATGAGGTCTTGGCTGATGCATCTGCCGGAGAACTCCATTTCGTCATGGGCTGACCTTTCCCATGAGTTCATTGGCGCCTTCACTAGCAGCCATCAAGAACCAGGCCAGCCCAGTGATTTGCAGCTTCTCCAGCAGAAAGGATGAGAGACTCTCCAGAACTGTTTGTAGAGATTCAGCAGAGTCCACGGGAACATCCCAAACATCCATCCGGCAGCTATGGTAGCCGCCTTCTAGTCGAATGTGCGCAACCGCAGGATTCGTTCCAAGATGAATGTACGGTTGCCCAAGACTATGAAGGAGCTTTACACTTAGGTGGATAAGTGTGCTCGGATGGAGAATGGAGGAAGTTACCCGGAGAGGAGGAATGCATCAATATTGATTTAGAAGATGATGATGAATCCACCAGTCAGAAGAAGAGCAAGAAGCATAATAAGAGGCACAAGGATAAGGCGGTGATGACTGTTGAAGGATCGGGTACACCTAGTACCGGCAACACTGCCAAGGCTGAAGTCCCCGGCAAGGAAGCTATCATGTGCGCTGACTGTCGGGAAGCTGCGGCTGCTGAGAAGGCTGGGAAAGGTGATGGGCCGTATTGCAAGATCCATCGGACCAAGGTCCACGACCTTCAGGAGTGTTATCAGGTTGAGTAGCTTGTCAAGAGGCAAAGAGTTGAGTACAAGAAGCGTGACAAGGAAAAATGTCAGAATGTTGCTGGCGTTAAGGGTTGAGGCGGTGAAGCAAATCGCCCCGGCAAACCCTTTTCGAACAAAGGAAAACCCGCCAGAGGTCAAGAGAAAGAAGCATGTGATGATGAGAGTGATGGAGGGGATGAAGAGGAAACCAGCGAGCAAGATTTTCAGAATGCCACTAATGCCTTGTGCATTGATGGGGGTGCATCCCTGGACACCTCTCACCACCAACTCAAATGGTGGGCACGTGAGGTCAATGTCGCAGAACCAGCATGAGAGGCCCGAAAACCACTCAAATGGTCATGCACGCCCATCATCTTTGACAAAGAGGATTATCCTGACCGTGCCATTGTTGGTCTCTCCAACAATTCGCAACCTCAAGGTCACCAAGATATTGGTGGATGGCGGGGCCATGTTGAATCTGATTTCCCCAAAGGTTATCAGCGGGCTTAAGACAGCAGAAAAGGAATTAGAGATCACCGGCACGTTTCAAGGAGTTAATCCCGGTAGGAGTCATCCTAAGGGGAGTTGAACTATCGGACATAAAAGATTGTGTTTGATGTGGTCGTCCTTCCCTTGCCATACGATGGGATCCTTGGACAACCAGCCCTAGCCAAATTCATGGCGGCATCCCAGTATGCCTACAATACCTTGAAGATGCCTAGGCCACTTGGAATCATTTCCATCCCATCAGACGAGAAGGACGCAATCATTTTTTTGGACAAGATGTACCGGGATGGGGTCGTGGCAGAGGCAGCGGCAGCAGCAGTTCCTACCAAGAAAAGCAGAGGAGAGAAGAAGGATAGCAAGGACACTGGCAAAGAATCTGGAAAGCGTACCTCTTCGGAGTGCACTGCGCCTGTTGATGATTTGCTGGAGAGTTGCAACAGCAAAAGGACCAAGGTTACTACTCCACAAGTGAAGAAGGTCCCAGCAGGGCTGGCTGGCTTTGATGGTACCTTCACCATCAGCGCCACCCTTGATGACAAATAGGAAAGCGCGCTTGTTTCCTTCCTACGAGCGAATATTGATGCGTTTGCCTGGCAACCATTTGATATCCCCGGTGTAGGGAGGTAATAAAGCACCACCTTGCTGTCTGCCCACACGCCAGACCTGTCAAGCAGAAGGTCCGGAAGCAGGCCTTAGAGAGACAACAGTTTATTGCAGAGGAGATCAAGAAGCTTGAAGCAGCTGGTTTGGTCAGAGGAGTGCTACATCCCACTTGGCTAGCAAATCCGATAGTAGTCCGGAAGGCTAACCGGAAATGGAGGCTTTGCATAGATTTCACAGATCCCAACAAGGCTTGCCTGAAGGAACTGTTTCCATTTCCATGCATCAATAAGATTGTGGATTCCACTTCAGGCTGGGATTTGCTTTCCTTCCTGGATGCATATTCTGGATATCACCAGATCTTCATGTCCAAGGAAGATGAAGAGAAGACCTCATTCATCACCCCCTGTGGTACGTATTGTTTTATCCGCATGCCATTCGGATTAAAAAGTGTTGGGTCTACTTTTGCAAGGGCAGTCCAGATTGGTTTTCAGCTGCAGCTGCAGAGAAACATTGAAGCCTATATGGATGACATTATGGTCAAGAGCAAGGATAGAGCTACTCTTATCTAGGATTTGGAGGAGACATTTGCAAATCTGCGTAAGATCAACTTGAAGCTCAACCCAGAGAAGTGTGTGTTTGGCGTTCCCTCTGGCAAGCTACTTGGGTTTTTTGTGTCCCATTGGGGAATAGAAGCCAATCATGACAAGATCAAGGCCATCGAGCAGATCCAAGTGCCAAGGACAGTTAAGGATGTGAGGCGTCTAACAGGGTGCGTTGCCATCCTAAGCAGATTCATTTTCATGTCTGCCGAGCACGCCCTACCGTTCTTCAAAATCTTGAAGAAGGCGGGACCCATGAAGTAGACCCCGAAAGCAGATGCGGCCCTGCAAGAATTGAAGGCCTACTTATCTTCTGTGCCCACCTTGGTTGCTCCTAAACCACAAGAGTTGTTACTGCTATACTTAACGGCAACCAACCAAGTGGTTAGTGCAGCCTTGGTGGCGCAGAGGGAAGTGGACGAGGCATAGAGTGAGCAAGGACCGGCAGAGTCAGATAAGGATCAGGATAAAAGTAAGCACGGCAGCAATGGCAACCCCAAGGACACGGTAAGGAAGAAAGTGGTGCAGCTCCCAGTGTACTTTGTTAGTTCCTTGTTACAAGGGGCTCAATCGAGGTACTCTGGTGTGCAAAATTTGATTTTTGGTCTCATCATGGCCTCAAGGAAACTGCGCACTACTTCCAAGCCCATGAGGTTACAGTTTTCACTCGCTTTCCGTTGCAAGGGATACTCCGAAACCCTGAGGCTACTGGCAGAATAATGGAGTGTGCTTTGGAGTTATCCAGTTTTGGTCTGAAGTTTGAAACCACATCAACAATTCAGAGCAGGGCGTTGGCAAAGTTTATTGCAGAATGGATGCCAACCCCCGATGAGGAAGTGACAGAAACAGTTATCCCCGACAATGAAGCGCCCCAAGAATGGATCATGTATTTTGATGGTGCCTTTTCCCTACAAGGTGCAGGGGCTGGCATGCTTCTTGTCGCACCCTCAGGGGAGCACTTGAAGTACGTCATCCAGATGCATTTTTTCCGAGAAGAGGCAACCAACAATTCAGTAGCGTATGAAGGGATCCTTGTCGGGATCAGGATTGCCACAGAATTGGGAATCAAGAGGCTAATTAATCGAGGAGATTCACAGCTCGTGTTGAGACAACTCAACAAGGATTACCAAAGTCCATTGATGGAGGCATACATTGAGGAAGTGAGAAGATTGGAGGAGCGCTTTGACGGATTGCATATAGAGCACGTACCCCGTGTAGAAAACAGCACAGCTGGTCATCTGTCAAAGTGTGCTGCGCAGAAGCTTCCTGTGGAACCAGGAACTTTTGTTCTCCATCTCACTCACCCTCCGTATCCCCAGCAATGATGGCCCGGAATAGGAGAAAGATGGACTCTGGTAAGCCTCTCCCAGTAGAGCCTCGTGCTCCTAGCAAGGACCCTACCGGAAATATGGCACCCCGGCTCAGAGCAACCGGTTTACCCTACATTGCCAGCCCAGCGATCGAGTCTTCTGGCAATACATAACAACATGGTACAGAAATAACCGCTTTATTGATACTAGCATGGTACAAAGGTCTGATATTACATCGAGATTCGAGGCTAAGCGGCACACACGGTGCTACTGGATAGTATGTACATTATTTAATGAACATAGATGGTGCCTCGATCACACGAAACTACGCGGCAGCGGAAGAACGACGTAGCGGAACTCCATGGCACAGGGACACCGACGTGGACACGGCCTAGACACGAGATGCGCTCCGATGTGAATCAACTTGCCTGAAAACTGGCATGACATGCCAGGTCAGTACATTGAATGTACTTGCAAGCTCACAACAAACATAAGCACGATGACAGACAATATCATGATAATTAATCAAGTTAAACTAATGCAAGAAATTACTACAAATGCAAAGCTATGTAGCGCAACCAAGCAGCGCACCGAGTCACACGGACTCGCTTACCAGACGGTTACCTCGTAACCAAACGGTGACCACACCGGGGTCACACTTGAAACCAATCACTCATGAACACCTCAAGCGTTCAAGGTTCACCATGAAACAATGCATCACAACAATTACTAGTTTGCAAGATTAATTATAAAAGTTGATCCATGGTGTGACTTACTCCCAAGTCTTGCCCATAACCGAGGGCGCGGCTATCGATAGATTAAATACACTTTGCAGAGGTAGCGCACTTTACCCACACTACGGAATACCTGGCCTGGTACTCCCATTCGGGTGGACCAAAGTATTCTAACGAAACCCACACTTTGCCATGCACTCTCCCCGGCCACTCCGACCATCTCCCTCTCAGGGCAAGGTCTTGGGTGGCCCTGTGTCTACCAAAGACACCAACGGCCACCGTCATGGCAAAACAGTCCCAAACGGGGACAAGGTACCATAAAAACAAAACGAGCACACAAGGTTATGTCTGCCTACTGGGCCAGGGTATGCACGCCCATAACCTTCCCTCGCTGGAGGCACCGATGAGAGCCACGACAAAGGACCAAATCAAGACCTTCCCATTAGGTAAATGTGGTCGCACTGAATTAAAAAACCCGATTCAGTGGCACCATGATGTGATCAACATCATATTCAGGTTGAACTTAATCAAGTATTAACTTTCAGAAAAACTTTTTATTACTAACATGGCATCATACCGGAAATCATGCAACTACCCGTCACACAGAGCAAGCAATCTCTTAAGCATGGATCAAAACAAGCAATATAACTAAGTTGCACTACTAAGATCAGAAACTTCTCTGGTTATAAGTCATTTTTATCTACAAACAACATTTTTATTAGTTCATCATTTAGTTGAAAACTATTACTAGCAAAAAATAGCTACCATAACTTTCCATAACAAAATATCTAGTGCAAAATCTTACTCTACTTAGCCAAACAATTCTATGAACTCAACCAGAAGCTAAAACAAGCATATCATGCATCATAAAACAACTAGCAATTAACCATATTAATTTATCAAATTTTAAATGCAAATAAAGAGTAATATTCAAGTAGAAAATCATAGATATTGAAATAACACCATCCAAATGATGTTGTGGCTTGCCTTAGTGCAGAGGAGGGTCACACGCCTCCTGGTTAGCTTCAAGGCAAGATCCTCCTTCTGAAAATATTTAAAACCACAAAGATAAATGTCAAAACACATTCTGAAAATCACCAGAAATTCTAGACAGCAAGGAAAAATCCTCCTTCTGGTGTGCTGTTAGAGCTTATTGTAACCAAGACAATGCAAAAAGAATCAATTCATTTGGACTTGTGGTTTAGAAATTATGGTTGGTCAAAGTTTGTTCAAATTTCTGAATAAATTTGAATTAAACAGAAATTCCTGGGCGGGTGACGTCGAAGGCGTAAAATAGAAATACACCTCCACTCGTACCGCTTCGGGCGCGAGTGGTGAGACCGACAGGTGGGTCCCATGTGTCAGGAGAGAGAGAGATCAGAGGGAGGCGGGGCTTCGCCGGAGCTCACGCCGGCGACGAGGGGGTTTGGGGTTAAACGGGAGGGATAGGATTGAAGCTGGGGTCGTAGCGCACCTGCTCGTACCCGTGGCATGGCGAGAGGTGGCCGGAGCTGGTCGCAGTTGAGATCGCAAGCTTCGGTGGTGGACGGGATTCATTGGAGAGGAAGAAGACGGCGGCGAGAGGCGGCTCCGAGGGCTCCACGGGGTCCAGGCAGCACCAGCAGACCCCCAATGCCCCGCCCAAGCAGTTGCTTGAGCGCGAGAGGCACCGGAGTGCGACGGCTGGACTGCGCGGATCGCTGGAGTCCTCTGGTCGGGGTGACGGCCAGAGGCCTGCCCGACCGGGCTTCTGCTCGTCTACGTGTCCGTGGAGGTGGTGTGGAGTGATGCGTGGCTAGTGAGCGAGGAGGGGAGCGCTATATATAGCCGGAGCGGAGGGCGGGGAGGACGTGTCGCCACCGGAGCGCTCTGGACACGCGGCAAACATCGACGAGAGGCTCCAACCCGAGGGGACAGGGTGCAGCGTCAACGTTGGTGCTTGCCCATGCTCGCGGACGAGCACAGGAGGCGGTTTGAGATGGGGACAAGCACATGCGCGCACTGTGCCGTTTTGGCCGTGACTTGACCGGTCTTGCTGCGGCGGCTCCGGCATCGGCGAGTGCCAGGGAGCGGTCATGGGTGATGGGTCGAGGGTTGTGGCGCGGTGCAGCAGTCGGTAGCGAGCACTAGAACGTGCACGCGCGAAATAGAGCGCAAGGCGCCAGCTAGAGCGCATCGAGACGCATGCCAGGCACCGTGTCCACGCGCGGTCACCAGGCTGGAATGGTCAAAACGACGCCTAGGAGCGGCCAAACCTTGTCTACGCTCTCGACCCTGCAGTGTTTAGTCTAGGGAGTTGATGGCTCATGCCCAGGTCGACCAGAAGTGACGCCACTTAGCTAACAAGTTTCTGTACAGAAACTTGGTCGCCAAGTTTGGCCACCTTCTAAAAGGCCATTAGGGCTGATCTCCCGGGGTTTAGGGTTTCTTAGTGGGGTGTTTAAGCTCAAGAAAGATCAAGGCTAAAAGCTTAGGGGAAAATGCACTTGCTGAACAAAGTGCATTTCTGGTCCAGAAGTGAAAAGATTTTCTACATCACAAATATTACAAAAAGTGATGCAATGTTTTTGCATGGGAAGATGTGCCATGGTCCTAAGAATATTTAGGAATTATCTCAGATTTTTCTGAGCAAGAAAAATTGAGGTTGCTTTGAAGCACAAAATTCTGAAATGAACTTAAGAGAGAAAAATGAATATTTTCCTTTTTGGAAAAATATTCAGTTTATTATTTTGGGAATTTGTGGGAGGAATAAGGTAGATAGGTCACTTGGGTGAAAGCCAAGGCTATGCCCAAGTGACAACTCCATATGAATAGATCCAAAAATCCAAATCAAATCAGGGCAAAAACCACGATGAAAACCATGTCCGGAAAGAGAGAGAAGGCAAGTCCGGTAAAAAGAGAGAAGGCAAAATCCAGGCTGTCACAGGAAACTCACAACTTGCCAGCCCGCACCCTTCCGTAGGGACCATGGTTCCCGCGGATGAGGAGTGTGCTCCTGTAGTTGAGGAGGTGCCACTAGTCCTCGTTGCTGAGCCCCTGGCTCCAACTTGGGCAAGGCACATAGTCCACTTTCTCCCAACCGGAGAACTCCCCAATGACCAAGATGAGGCTGAAAGAGTATCCCAGAGGGCCAGTATGTACCAGTTTGTCGATGACACTCTGTATGGAAGGAGGCCTAACAGTGTGAAATTGAAGTGCATCTACTAGGAAGAAGGAAAGGAACTGTTGGCTGACATAGACAGAGGCATGTGCGGCTCCCACATTGGATCAGGGGCATTAGTTGGGAAAGCATTCCGCCAAGGATTCTATTGGCCCCCAGCCCTCCACGATGTGGTCGAGCTACTCACGAAATGTGAAGCCTCCAAGTTCCATTCCAAGAACATCCACCTGTCTTCCCAAGCTCTTCAGACAATCCCTTTATCATGGCCATTTTCGGTCTGGGGGCTCGATATCCTCAGCCATTTCCCCCGAGAAATCGGGGGCTTTGAATTCTTGTCTATTGCCATTGACAAGTCGATGAAATGACTCCCGTGAGAAAGGTGACTGCTCAGTCAGCTATCAAGTTCTTGAAAGAACCGGTGTGTCGTTTTGGAGTTCCGGCAAGGATCATTACCAACAACGGCACCCAGTTCACGAGCCGCGCCTTCATGCAATATGTTTGCACCCTCGGAAGCAAGGTTTCATTTGCCTCTGTATCACATCCTAGAAGTAATGGACAAGCTGAGAGGGCGAACGCTGAAGTGCTGCGGGGCCTCAAGACAAGAACCTTTGATACGCTGTGGAAGCAGGGCACGCGGTGGATCGATGAGCTCCCGGAAGTCCTCTGGTCCCTTAGAGCGACACCAAATCGAGCTACAGGGCAGACTCTCTGGTCTATGGGCAGAAGCAGTTATCCCCATGGAACTCATTTACGGGTCGCCTCGAGTGCTTGCCTACGATGAAGTAGCGCAAGATCAGCACTGGTGTGACGATGCTGTGCTACTCAAGGAGAACAGTCTCCGGGCTGCTATGCGTGTTGCACGCTATCAGCAAGCCCTGCGTCGCTATCATAGCCGCAGGGTTCATACCCGGTGTTTTGAGGAAGGCGACCTTGTCCTTATGCGCGTTCAGTCGGCCAAGGGTACAAACAAGTTGACCCCGAAGTGGGAAGGCCCTTACCGGGTAGTACGAGTCACCAGACCTGACGCAGTCCGTCTAGAGACCAGAGATGGCATTTAATTGCAAAACTCATGGAATATTGAGCATCTCCGCAAGTTCTACCCGTAAGGCGCGGCTGTCGGGCCCTGCCCAGCAGCCACCCATTTGTACACGCCTTGCCTCAGCTGCATGTAATCCCTTGTACAAAGCCAAGGCGATGAACCTGTGCACCAGAGAAATAAACGAAGCAAGCTCCCGACCAAGTTGCATGCATGCATGAGCATTCCAAGAGCATTTGCATAAGCATTTCATGAGCATCTGCATATGCATATAGATAGGATAGCATCCTGCATCATTATCATCTGCATAAAGCTACAGGTTCCTACCGTGAACCTCGCTTCCATAAGGAGTTTAGGAGATGGACCAGCACTGCGATCCCGGGAAAGCCAAACAAATAAGTTCTATCTCTTGTCCAAAAGTGTTCTGTAAGCTAAAACTTGTGCATGAGAAAGCTTCACCTCTCTTCGAAGCTTAGGTGCTCCCACTTTTGGCTCAAACATTGCTTCAGCCTAGGTGGTCGCAGTGGCCTTTGCTGAGAAAGGGTTGGCGAGGGGCTGGTCCCTTTATTTTTTTGCCCTGTAGACCCCGGTCCCCGGCAACAAAATAAAAAAAGGGGTACCGACATGATAGCCTGCCAGGGAAGGCTTGTTTATTTAACTAAAGAGGCATCCCACCTCTGCATGGACATACACATGCACGAGTTCCTCACAAGGCTCGTCTTTTTCATTAATATGCTGATTATACAAGTACAAGCCTTACAGAACACAGACCTGGACTCGAGAAATTACATTATTTGAATTAAAATTTGGCAAGTGCCTACAAGTTTAAGATTGAAAAAAGATAAGTGCCCCGTAATCTCCTCTTTTCGTTTTTCCTCCACCAGGTACTATGGAGGAAGGAGGAAAAGACGAGAAAAGCACCCAAGCAGGAGCCCTTCCCGGTCCCATCACGGCCTGACTGGGGCGGCCTGACAAAACCTGGAGTGGCGAGGCTGCGAAGGAGGAGCGTGGGAGCAGAGTGGTGTTCCCCTGGTCGCCATCTCCAGGACCAGCAAGAAGCCCCAGCTTGAACCCTGGTGGATTCATCCACCGAGGCTCAGTCGGAAGACCACTGGAGAAGGGGCAAAGGCACCAAGGGAACATCCCTCCCCGGCTATCACCCAAAGAGGCTGGTGATGATGGTGCCGGGGAGGGAAGGGAAGGACGGGAAGATGAGGCAGCGGGTCGCCGGTCGGAGGCGAAGGCATCCACGCCATCATACTCTGACCTGGCCCTCCACCACCCACTTTCTCCATCCTCCCTTGTTTTCTCTCTGTCATCACCACTCTAGGAGAGCGCCAGGGCTCCAGCCGATCACCTCCTCAGTAGAGACGGCGAGCGACCAAGACGACCAGGGGGCTCAACACATGCCACACCCCACCTTGGCGGGCAGGGAGGCACCCTCCTCATCAACATCAACCCTAGTTCCAAGGAGAGGCGTAGTACTGGGATTTCTAGCGACCCCGAGCCCTTTGCCTTGTACTTGAACAAGACCCACTCCCCGAGCGTCAACACCATTGCTTGGCATCATCAGCTCCAAGCCCAGGCCCAGGGCCTGGGCTCTCCCTTCCAGCATGCTCAGGACGAAACTAGGCGGAGGAGGAGAGGGATGTGGATGAACGCCTCCACCCTCCCCCGCTCCTCCTTTTATAGGGGAGCAGGAGACTGGGGGTTGATTCCACGAGGAGTAACCACCGTCCTCCTCCACCAATTCAATAAGATCGGGCCCTCGCCATAATGCTCTCCCGCGCCACGCGCCTCCGTTACCTACCACATGCGATGCATGCAACATAAGTGGCTAAGGATAAGGGCGTGGTGGGGAGAATGAATTGGCGGTTTCTACTCCATGCATTAAAGTCATTCATGGGCCATTACAAGAGTAGCCCCACCACTATTGGCTTCACACGATGCGTGGGAAAACCGGAAAGTGGCCCGGACTCAAGATTATTGAAGAAGCAAAGAAGACTCCAAGAGGCCAGCCTCTTCGGCGCCCCTGCCTATGCACTTATTAGGGCCTACCCCGACGACGCTCGTCAGTGCGATCAGGGAAGGCCCGAGGGCTTCTGTCGGTGCAACAGATCCTGGGTATGTTCCCTACCTATGCATAGGCACGGGAAAAAGATTATAACATCAGGCCATGCCAGAGTACAAGAGACCAAGATCTTCGAAGGACCAAAATGCAGAACAAGAGAACCAAGATCAAGCTAGAGAAGCAAGATACCACCAGGAGAAAAGCCTCCCTTTCCGGGCAAACGGACTTGGCAAGGGCAGAGCCACCCCTGGAAGAGAGCGTCTAAGTCGTCCCGTCGGGGCCTGCCAGGACTCATAGGGGCAAGAAACACCTCATCAACCGCTCCCCCATGACCCACTCATTAATCAGTGCGTGTCCAGCCGCGAGGTGATTAGGTGGCAGTCATTTGCCACATGGTAGCCTCTTTCTATAGGAAAGCCTACAAATGACACCCGTCCTGACACGTGTCAAACAAGTAGGCGTGGAGCTGGCAAAATAAGCCCGGCAAGGCTTGTCGGGCTAGCAACGATGCGACGTTGAGCGGCGCATTTAATGCGGTCTGTCAGTGCATAATGACTGATTTGCCATTGTGGTGACTCCTTAACCTATAAAAGGAGGTCCATGGCAGCCATAGAAGGGGTTCGCGAGGTTTGAGAGCCGGACACCTGCACATTCACACACGCATAGCCGATGCCGCCCCTGCCGGGCAAGTGTACTACAATCCACCACCATTGTTCCACCATCAATCCACCAAAGCAGGAGTAGGGTTTTACGCCTCGCGGCAGCCCGAACCTAGGTAAAATTGCTCGTGTGATCCCTGTCGTGCTGCCCCACGCTTCTCTGCTCTTTGCACAACACGACATCCCCCCTGCCGAACAAGCAAGGGGCCCTTGGTCCCATAGGTGGTCGTGGTTTCCCATGACATTTGTTTTGCAGCTTAATGATCTTATTTGCGTAATTCATGATGGATTTCAGGTTTGCTTGGTTGATTTTTCTTCGACTATGTTGGAAGAAAGCAAAGCTCTATGTGATTAAGTAGAATTAGCTCACAAAGCATGTGTGATTGCCTCCAAACATGATGTTTCTCACAAATTAGAAGAATTTGAAACACTTCTACAAGATTTGACTCTTGCATCCTACAAAGGTATAACCTCTGGAGGTTTTACCGACATACTGTTCTATTAGTAACACATGTCCTCTCTTAACCAAATAAATTATTTCTTGGAGTTAATAAATTTATTAGTTGTTTCGAACTACTTGTTACTTGCATGTCTCTTGATATGTTATAAGAATTTCTGTAACATGAGTCTGTGTGCTTATATATAGTTCTACATGCTTATATATGATTTAATAAATCTTTTACGTACATATAATTTCTTTTAGCTGAACCATGGAAGTGCAAGGTACATGTGTGAGAGTTTGGCATAGTAAGAATGATAGACTACTCATATACATAAGCAATTCCTTCTTTTTTGGGAGCTCATTCGAAAAGAACTCCAAAGTTAAGTGTGCTCATCTTGGAGAAATTTTAGTATGGGTGACCAACTGGGAAGTTGGCCCGAGGTGCACACAACTGAGGACAAAGTGTGCAGAAAAGACTAGTGGTGATCTATATGGTCAGTCTATGTGCCTAGAGGGAACGTTCTTGTGGGCCGACAAGGACGACAGTTCCCCTGAGAGGGTTGTATGTGAGTGTCTGGCTTAATAGGGATGATAGACTACTCATATACATAAGGAATTCTTATTTTTTTGGGAGCCCATTCGGAAAGACCTCCAATGTTAAGCACACTCAGCTTGGAGCAATTTCAGAATAGGTGCCGATTGGGAAGTTGGTCTCAAGTGCGCATGAGTGAGGACAATGTGTGTAGCAAATACTAGTGTTGATCTATTAGGTAGTCTACATCCCGTCAGGGGTAAAACCGAGTATAAACATGACAATGCTCAGTGCTACAGCAGCATTGGTTGGGCAACCATGAACCACCTAATCTTGTTGGGTTTCCTTCTTCTACACTGTGTTCCCTTTTCACTAATTATTTGACAATTGCTTTGTTCACATGCATGCTTTTTTTAGACATATGTGGTTTCTTTCCTGACTAAGTTGGTGTTGAGGCTCTGGCAGGACTATTTGTATTTTCTACCACCAAATAAGCTATTAAAAATAGTATCAGATGCAATATTTGTTCTCACCAAATAAGATGGGTTCAGAATTAACTTTTTGAAAGAACATAAAATAGGTACACATTTATGAATAGGAAAATCTGATAGGTTATGTATTACTATTGCCTTATGGGCGGTTGGTTTGTTCGTTCAGAGATGCAGTAAAGGATCACCTAACTCTATTTTCAGTTTGCTGATGTGTTAAAGAGATTTAGTTCATAACTTCAAGACGCATTTGGCCAGTCTGACATATCGCGAGTAAATTTTTTCGATAAAGGGAGCTTTATTACTTAAGAGGTTTCAGCATTTCATCCGGCCTCTACATAACTAAGACGCACACAGCCAAACAAAGTCCTCTCACCAACACCAAAAATAAAAAGAGGTGAAATTCAAAGAAACATGTAGAGTCTGCATAACGCCTAAACCGAAGGGAGCCCAGTCCTAAGATCATGCTGCCACCCATGTTGGGTAAAAGTATCCCTCATCGTAACCTCCAATAGTGTACACCCCCATAAACAGGTCTCGATTCTCCACGAGTTGTAGAGAGGACCATAAATGAAGAGTCCCAGTACATCTGTAGATAACCTGCATAAGAGAAGTAATTTTATCATTGAAAACCTTATCATCTCTACATAGCTAAAGCGACCAAATAACGGCAAGCGCTCCCACCCTGAGAAGCCTTCTAAACTTGTGATCTATCCCATCTAACTAGTTGCCAAATATATTAGCAACACTACAAGGAGGATACAAGCCAGAAGCTATTTGGATGACTGACCATATAGAACGAGCCAATTTTCATTGGAAGAACAAATGCTTTATTGTCTCATCATGTTGATAAAATACACATTGCGTACTTCCATGCCAATTCGTCTTAATAAGGTTATCTTTAGTAAGAATGACTCCACGACAAAGATACCATGCAAAGATTTTTATTCTTAAGAGGTATCTTCATCTTCCAACTCTTCTTGTTATTATCAACTGGCCCATCAGACTAGAGTAAAGCTCTATACATAGACCCTACTGAGAATCTTACATTCCCATGTCGGTTCCAACGAAATATATCGAACCCATCTCACAAATGCATCGTGGACAACCGCTGGAGCAGGATGTTCCATGATTGGAGTCTGGTTCCAATTAAATCTCTTCTGAACGTCACATTTGGCAGAAATGATTCCAAAACTATGGTGATGGTATCACTGTCGGTGTCAAAACTGGCAGATCTCTGGTAGGGGGTCCCGAACTGTGTGTCTAAGTATCAAAGGTAAGAGGAGGCAGGGGACATGATGTTTACCCAAGTTCGGGCCCTCTTGATGGAGGTAATACCCTACTTCCTGCTTGATTGACTTTGATGAGTATAGGGGTTACAAGAGTTGATCTACCTCGAGATCGTAATGGATAAACCCTAGATGTCTAGCATGTATGATTGTGATCGCCCCTATGGACTAAACCCTCCGGTTTATATAGACACCGGAAGGATCTAGGGTTGTATAGAGTCGGTTACAGACAAAGGAAGGTACATGATCCATAGGCCAAGCTTGCCATCCACACAAAGGAGAGTCCCATCCGGACACGGGGAAAGGTCTTTAATCTCATATCTTGATGGCTCATTAGTCCGGCCCATATCACATAGCCCGGACGCCCGAGGACCCCTTAGTCCAGGACTCCCTCAGTAGCCCCTGAAACAGGCTTCAATGATGATGCATCCGGCGCGCAGATTGTCTTCGGCATTGCAAGGCGTGTTCCCTTTCCGAATACTCCAAAGCAGCTTTCCACACACAAGAACTATATCCGGCCCGGCTTAACCCGTACAACCCTAAGATGTAAAAAGCAACAATACTTAAAATAAGTCATGTCCATGGGCCACCTTTTCGGCGAGACGTTATGTTCTGGCCTTATTATTATTCTGAACCGTTTTACAGCCTCGTTTCACATTTCGAGGCATGTCCAATGACACGTCTTGTCAAAGCAGAGATCATGTCCCCTTATCACGGGATTCTCATCAATAGGGGTTTTAAGTAATCCAACCATGTCGGTCACACGTCCCCTTGGGAATAGGTAAGATTTAAGGCTTATGAGGGGGCGCTTGATATTCGCTGCCTCTATAAGAGGACAAAGACCCATCTGTTCACCTCACGCCTTCTTCTTCTTCTGCCTTTCAATCCCCCGAGCTCCAGCGCCCAAGTTCCAAACTTTCCTTCCGCCCCAACTTCTCCAGCAATGGTCGGATTTGGCTTTCGGGACAAGTGGATGGCCTCCTCTATAATGGAGAAGAACATCCAGGATCTGCGGGAGGTGAGGTACCTGATGGCGAAGATCGAACACAGGCTTCCAACCCCAGGGCAAGTCATCCCCACCCCGGAGCCCGGTGAAAGGGTGGTTTTTATCCCTCACTTCCTCTGAGGACTCGGATTCTCCCTTCACCCCTTCGCCCGAGGTCTCATGTACTACTACGGGCTGGATTTCCATGATCTGGCCCCGAATTCCTTCCTCCACATCTCGACATTTATCGTCGTGTGTGAAGCATTTCTCCACGTCCCTCCTCACTTCGGCTTATGGATCAAGGTTTTTAATGTGAAGCTGAAGGTGGTCGAAGTCCAGCACGCTGAGTGCGGCGGCACCATGGTGAGCAAGCTCAACCATTTTACCTGGCCCAAAGGGATATTTGTGGATACTATCAAGGTGTGGCAGTAGGAGTGGTTCTATATCACCGAACCCCGCGGAACCAAGTGGGCTGCTGCTCCTGCCTTCAGATCTGGACCTCCGCTGCGGCTAGCATCCTGGCCAACAAGGGCCTAGGTTGGGGGTCCCTTGACAAAGTGTCAACACTGCAGAAGTGTATCAAGAGCATGATAAAAAAGGACATCACCCTTGCTGATGTGATTCAGGTGATGCTCATCCGCCGAGCTCTCCCTTGCCAACGATGGCCTCTCAAAATGTGGGAGTTCAATCCGATGGGGCCATGGACCCTGCAACACTTCTTTGGTACAACACACAAAGGGATCTGGAAGCTGCTCTTAAGGAAGCAGAAGACGTGGCCACGGACGTCCGACGACACTGGCCTCAACTGCAACAATCCGGCATCCCCAGTAAGTATCATATTTCCGAACACTACCTAGATTGTCGATCTTAGGGAGGGGTCCTGAAAATTCCATCTCCTGAATAGGACTGGATAAAGAAGGCTGAGCAGATCAAGTGTCCGGCCCCGCTCCCCGAAAACCTAGCCGATCCTATGTTAATGAAGATGCTGGTCCCGGCGCCCTACTAGGTGCCGACAAAGAAGGAAAAGAAGAAGAAGACCAAGAAGGCCGAAGGTGTCCTCCATCCCGAAGAAACTTTGGCCGCCGTGTCTGGAGGAACCGAAGCTCCTTCCTCTCACAAGGAAGACGAATATGAGGACGAGGAGGAGCGGGAGGAAGCAGAGAACCCTCCTCCCAAACGGAAAAAGAGAGCGGCCTCCGTAGATCCGGAGGAGGGGGCATCCAAGAGGGGAAGGATATCCCTCTCAGATGACTCGGATTCGGGCACCAAGGCCGTCCCCAAGCACCGCCCCCGAACCAAGCCCCTCGCCGAATCGTGAGCTCCTTAATATGTCTTATATACATCTAATATTTTTATAGAGTATAAGAGTAATATCAAATTTCATATTCCAGTCCGGCCCGTGACATTCCTCAAGAATCGTCGTCATCGGGGGATCTTATGCCGGAGAAGATGGAGAGCGATACGCCTCCACGAGCTTCCTCGCCTCCTAGGGAGGATGATCCCAAGGTGTTGTCCCAAAGGATTTCTCTAGGCTCTGGAGAAGTGCGGTAGGGGACCAATGCGGCGCCGAAGGCTGCCGAGAACATGGGGGGTGAAACCCCCATGGAGACCGGACACGAGGGTCCTGGATTATCCGACACTCAGCTGGATACTATTCTGGAGACCCAAATGGTTCGGGAATCGAATCAGTAGCCCCCTCGCAGGAGGGGGAGACAGCGACCTCTGTGAATGTAGACGCGTCGAACATGCTGATGGATGCACTGCAAAGTGCATCCGTCTTGGAGGAGCACCGTACCTTAATGGGTACGGTGGTTGAAAAGGTTCAGTCCCCTAAAATCAGACTGAATGAAGCCTTCACGAGCCTGCTAAGATATGCAATGTAATGTCTTTTAGCCGCTTTCTATAAAAAAATCTGCCTATATATAGATACTATCCCCTGAGACTCTGTTTGGCTAATGAAGAAGGTTAGCCGCAGGATATAACATACTTATCCTTTTTGATAAAAATCACGCTTCACTATTAGCGGTGACCGCTCAGGCCGCTGAAGTTTCCGAACTGAAGCGGAAACTGTAGCTGGTCGATGAGGACAATATCCGGATTAACAAGCGGCTCGATGAGGCGCAAGGTATGTTTTCAAGTGCTCCATTTTCAATTGAATTAGTTTGAAAATGCTAAGTTGAAGCTCAAGCTATATGCATAATTGCAGATGGCGCTGCTGAGGTCGAGACCCTCAGGAGTGACCTTGCCCGCACAAAGGAGCCGGCAAGGGTGAGCGATGCGGCCGCTGAGAAAGCGGCTGCGGATTTGAAGGACGAATAGGCCACCCGGCGTCAGTCCGAGAAGCGTGTATCCAAGATTGAGCAAGAGCTCAAGGACACAACTCGCAAGTGTGAGATCCTAGAGGAGGAGAATAAAGCGAAGGTGACCGAACTCGCCAAGGCCCTTCAGGACATCCATGAGGCAAGGTCCGAATACCGAGTGGCTCGCAGGAGCTCCGACAGGCTGGACAGATAGCGGATGGTAAGCCCTTTCTTTTAGAGTCTAAGTTTGGCGATCAGAAGTATGCCTTACTTAATCGACTATGGAGTTCTCCAGACACCTTTGTGGATCTTCTGAAGAGCGCTGCTGACACAGCGCAATTCTACCGGGCCCTGGAGGGGCATGTGACGGAGAAGCTATTTTGGTCACAATTTGCGACGCAGGAGCGTTTGACACTGCTGAACGACTAGATGACGTAGTGGGCCGAGTTGCATAGGATGTATTGATCGGCCATGAAGGAGGTCATACTCCGGCTGTGGCCGCCCGAACCCGTTCTGAGAAGCTATTTTGGCCTAGTGCAGCGACTCAGTGATGTCGTGCCCCGAATAGATGCCATCAAACGGTCGGTGTGCATAGAAGGTGCACAGAGGGCCTTCGCCTGCCTCAAGGTGCACTGGGACAAGATGAAAGCCGTCGTTGTCGCGGTTGAGGGTCCCCCTGAAATCAAGGACCACCGCCCGCCGGAGCGTTACTTAGACGACGTCCTAGAGGGTGCTCGCTTGATAGAGGGTCAATGCTCAAAGGACATTATATTCAAATGAATGTATTCGAACGACCGGGTTGTGTGCATTATAGATATTAATGCTTTGTAATATATTTGCACCATTATCTGAAGTTGCTTTCCTCTTGTGCGGCCGTTTTTTTGTATGCCTGAGAGTTTTCTAGTCGTCGGCTTTGACCCCCATGTAGATGCTACAGAGGTGTTCGGAATGGCACATGAGCACTCTTGACCCAACGTCTTGGTCCATGACGGAGGTGTCAGTGCGTCGAACCAGGCAATCAAACTGTACGGCATTAGCACTCTCACTTAGCCATAGGAGTTTGATGATGGGGCTATGAAATAGCCCCTAGTGCGTATGAGGCTATCCGAATGCGGATGCATTACGTATATGACTTGGAAAAATAGTCCTTCGTTTAATACAAAAAAATCGTTAAAGATTTAGTAAGTCACCGAGCGGCTGACCAGCTCTCACCGCATCATGACAATCAGTTTTCGGCTTTGTCTACTGAGGTGCTTGATCGGACGAACCAGAAACACAATTGCAGTAGTTCTCCCTTTACTACCCTAGCCGAACAAACGGAACGTAAGGTAGCAAACACAGGAGCCGGGTAACCCAACTATTGACGAAAGACATGATTCGGAGCCGATGCATATAATGCCAAGTTCAGGACGCCAAAGTGTGCTACAAATTTGTTTGGGCTTTCACTTAGCGGCACATATGTGGCCTTATCGATCCCCTGGCAATTGGTGCTGGGGTATGTGAGTGAGACAACTGGGGAGACGGAATACAGTTTTTTGAATAAAGTTGATACCGACAGATTGTCCCAACTAGGATCTGGTTTTATATGTCAAAATGTGATCTAACAAAGAGTACTATAAGTACAAGATTCATTTTACATGCCAGGGGTCTAATAATAAGGTGAAAAGCTTAGTACAAGTCCTTTAAATAAGGTTTGGTCCGAAGAGTTCTTTGGATAGCCTGCCGCACGTATGCGCCACTTTCGCCTTGTAGAGAGGGGTTCCTTGAAGGGAACGGTCTTCGGTTATCCTCACGAAACCGGTCTCGAAGAGAGTCCTTGTAAGTCCTTCAGATATATAGGTTCGAGTGCACCTGTGGTAGGAGAGAAAAATAGCCGAAGAAAAATGGAAGGTCATACAGGGTCGAACCGTACTATAGACCTGTTCATATTGTGCCTTCGTTGATGCCCAAGGTATTTTGAGTGTGTAGTGATGCATGCGTGGTACAAATTCCGCGGTTGTGCGTGGCAATCGACGGAGGCGAAACTGCTAGTCTAGCTCCGAAAGTACCGAGCCGTCAGCTTGCGGGACTGACCGTACTATTTTAGCAAAGTCTAGCAGTGTAACGCCCCGGATTCGATGCGCCAGGTGTCTTCCGTTTATTTGTCGTCATTGCCTTGTCATTTGCTTGCGTGTTGCATTTTGCCATGTCATCATCTGCATTTCGTCTACATGTTTTTCAAAACTTGCTTCCGTTCGGGTTCCGCCGGTTCTCTCCGTTGTCCGTTCTGAGCCCAGACACACTAGCACGCGCCCGTCGCCCCTCTCAGACCTTGTTTCGTGAGCGGGAGAAAAACAATCTCGGAATGGACCAAGGTTTGCCGAGTGGACTTGGTATATCACCGGTAGACCGCCCGTCAAATTTCGTTCCATTTGGAGGTCGTGTGATGCCCCAACGATTAACCGTGTAGCCCGAAACCCCTCTTTCTTTGCAGCCCAGCCCCTCTTCACTACAGCCCATGAGCCCATCCAAACCCCCTCCATGCTCTCGGTCGTTCGATCGTGATCGTGTGGGCGAAAACCGCACCTCATTTGGACACTCCTTGCTCCCTATGCCTATATAAACCCCCTCTCCCCCGAAATTTTCGGGAAAACCCTAGTCTTCTTCCTCTCCCCGCCGCCGGACGAATTCCCCACCGACGGCCGGACATGTCCTCCCGCCCCGCAGCCAACC
>NC_041387.1:336570333-336577082 GCF_002162155.2 Triticum dicoccoides | reverse complement strand
CGCCTGCGCCCAACTCCTCCGTCGCGCCGCCGTGTGCCCCACCATGCCTCGCCGGCGTCCCGCCCGCCAGCCTCCATGGCCGGCGCCGCCTTGAAGCTCGCCGGAGCCGGCCAAGCTCGCCACCCTCGTGCCTCCCCGGCCCAGATCCGGGGAAGGAGACCCCGGATCTGCCTCCCCGGCGTCTTCCCCGTCTACTCTGGCCGCCTCCTACCTCAACTTTGGCGAACCTCGTTCTCCACGCCCAGATCTAAAAACCCGAGGTTGACCCCGTTTTTTCGTCCAAGTCCCTAAATTTGCATATTCTGGTGCCCTGTTTGTCATGCCATAACTTCCTCTGTGTAGATCCGTTTTGTGTGTGTAATATAAAAAAATGTTCCTTGTGAGATGCTCCTTATTTTGTTCCATTGTGCCATTCTTGTTTGAGTTCATCTTGATGCCCTAATCATCGTTGCAAGAGTGCTATATGATGTTAACTGATGTCTATTAACAGAACTTGGTGATTTTTCTTTTTCATTGCATTTTGTGTGTGCATCCTTTGAGCTTGATGTCCACATGAATTTTGAGGTACATCATGCCATATTTACAGCGGTGCAATCTATTTATTTTTGTGAGTCTTGTAGTGAGTGCTTCGAGCTCGTGAAGTAGGGTACTTGTTGTTGCTGTTTTGCTAGGCTGAATCTGCTATCTCATGATGCTATGTAACCCTGCTGCTACAAGTCATTCTATGCATAATCTGTAGATGTTCACTAAGGATGTTTTGTTACACATATCATGATCTATACATCCATTCCCTTGGTTGCATTTATAGCTTGTGTAGATTGTTCATATAATACTCCAAAGTTGCTAAATAATGTTGCTGTCAGCCTGTTAACATTAAGTTTAGTTTTGCCATGAGTTTTGCTAGTGATCCATGCACACTATGAACTTGCTCTTGCCATGCTTAGATTCGTAAATATGTCATATTACTGTTGGTCACCTTGTCATGCTATGTTTTTCTCTGAGGAGAGTGGTACAAGCTCACCAACATGCCTACTTATCGTTGTTCCTGCCATGTACTGTTATTCTGAATCTGTCATATCACTTGCCATGTTTGCATGGATGCTACCATGTTTTCTGTTGATCTTTGGCATTAGTTCAGCCAGTGAGTTTTGTTCTTTGTTTTTAGTATTAGCATGACATGCCTTTGTTTGCCATGTTAAGCTCCTGTAGCATGTTGTTCGATAGTTCTAAACATTGCAACCTGATGTTATTTCTGCCAAGTCTGAAACTGTATAATCTGCAATCTTGCCATGTCCTTTTGATAATGTTATATTGTTTTCTGGAGATAGCTCAGTGTTCATGTTTTGTAATGATTTACCTGTACTTCAAGCCCATGTCTTTTGTTTTCACGTTGAGATGCTGTAGCATACTTTTTTGATGCTTGCTAGATGCCTAGTTGCTGTTTTGGACAGCTTGTCCTTTAAACTTGTTTCATGTGTATGTGTTGAACCGTTGCTCCATTATGAGTGTGCTCTATATGAAACTTGCTTGATTTTACATGAAGTTTCATATTATCATGTTGCATCCATGTTTTGAGAGTGTTTGCTTGATGTTTGTATGCATTTTGCATCAATGATGTGTTTAACTTGTTTTGCTCATATCATCTAGGTCATAGCTCCGAATTAAATAAACTTCATGTGTAACTTGACTAGAATCTCGTGTAGATCATCTTGGTGCATATTAACTTGCTATTTAACAACTTGAACATCAGGTTTATTCAGTTCTGGACCAATTTCTAAATTTGCATATGAGGACTTACCGGAATTGTTATATGTTGTTTCCGGCCTCATTTAAACTTGCTTTGATGTGTTGTTCTTGTATGCATCATCTTTTGCCATGAGTAGCGTCATGTAGTCTTGTATTGCATCATACTTGGTTGAGCATCATGTCATGTATATGTTTGGTGTGTTTACCATGTTGTGTGCTTCTTCTCGATAGTTCCCGTTTCGTTGCAATCGTGAGGATTCATTCGTCTACGCTTGGTTCGTCTCCGTGGCTTCATATTCTTCATGGACTCGTTCTTCTTCCTAGCAGGATATCAGGCAAGATGACCGTCACCTTGGATCTCACTACTATCATTGCTATGCTAGTTGCTTCGTTCTATCGCTATGTTGCGCTTCCTCTCACTTGTTCTTCAAGCCTTCCCAAATTGCCATGTCAGCCTCTAACCTTTTCACCCTTCCTAGAAAACCGTTGCTTGGCTATTTTACCACTTTTGCTCAGCCCCTCTTATAGCATGGTTAGTTGCAGGTGAAGTTGAAGGTTGCTCCATGGTGGACAGGATTTTGTTGGGATATCACAATATCTCTTATTTGATTAATGCATATATATACCTGGTAAAGGGTGGAAGTCTCAGCCTTATGCCTGGTGTTTTGTTCCACTCTTGCCGCCCTAGTTTCCGTCATACCGGTGTTATGTTCCTTGATTTTGCGTTCCTGGCACGGTTGGGTGATGTATGGGACCCCCTTAATAGTTTGCTTTGAATAAAACTCCTCCAGCAAGGCCCAACCTTGGTTTTACTATTTTCCTCACCACCACCTATACCTTTCCCTTGGGTCGGCCAACCCGAGGGTCATCTTTATTTTAGCCCCCCCTCCCCTGGCTAGTGCTCCTTCGAGTGTTGGTCCAAAACGGGCAGACTGCGGGGCCACCACGGGGCAACTCGAGGGCTGGTTTTACTCGTAGGATGACCTATCTGGTGTGCCCTGAGAACGAGATATGTGCAGCTCCTATCAGGATTTGATGGCACATCGGGCGGCTTTGCTGGTCTTGTTTTACCATTGTCGAAATGTCTTGTAAACCGGGATTCCGAGACTGATCGGGTCTTCCTGGGAGAAGGAATATCCTTCGTTGACCATGAGAGCTTGTGATGGGCTAAGTTGGGACACCCCTGCAGGGTATAAACTTTTGAGAGCCGTGCCCGCGGTTATGTGGCAGATGGGAATTTGTTAATGTCCGGTTATAGATAACTTTACACTTGACTTAATTAAAACGCATCAACCACGTGTGTAGCCATGATGGTCTCTTTTCGGCGGTGTCTGGGAAGTGAACACGGTTTTTGGGTTATGTCTGAACGTAAGTAGGAGTTCAGTATCACCTCTTGATCATTGCTAGCTTCACGACCATTCCGTTGCTTCTCTTCTCGCTCTTATTTGCGTATGTTAGCCACCATATCCTGCTTAGTCGCTGCTGCAACCTCACCACTTTACCCCTTCCTTACCCTTTAAACTTTGCTAGTCTTGATACCCATGGTAATGGGATTGTTGAGTCCTCGTGGCTCACAGATTACTAAAACAAGAGTTGCAGGTGTAGGTTATGTGATGATCATGACGCGAGAGCACTGTTACTTGTTTTGGAGTTCTTCTTCTGCTTCTTCTTCGATCAGGGGATAGGTTCCTGGTCGGCAACCTAGGCTAGCAGGGTGGATGTCTTTGAGTTTCTGTTTGTGTTTCATCCATAGTCGGATGTTGACCTCTTGTATGATGTTGATGTATTCTTGGGGCGTTTGTGCCTTATGTATGTATCCCCAACTATTATGTATGGTTTGATGTAATGATATCCACCTTGCAAAAGTGTCTTCAAGATGCGCTTCTATCCTTGATGGGACCTTCGAGTTCCTTTAGGATAGGGTCGCATCTTGGGTGTGACAAGTTGGTATCAGAGCCTCGACCGACCATAGGAGCCCCCTTGATTGATCGTGTAGTTTGGCCGATTTCGAGTCTAGAAGAAAACTGTTTTCGGAGTCTAGTTATATGGGAGAGTAGGAATTATTTGTACTCCTCAGCCCCTTCGTCGCTCTGGTAAGGAATCTTGACATAGGTATTTTTAATTACTTCTCTTCCCCTTCAAGTTTTCTTTAGGAACACGCAGTTGGTTTTTTGATCGTTGGTTCTCAGCTCTTTTATCCGGTGCATTTCTCGTCAAGTTGACTCGAGCCTCTTCATCTTTTCCAAGTTCAATCCTCAGTTGTTTTATTTTTCCCACCCGCCCACCCTTCTTCTTCTCGGAGCCGGAGTCCGTAATCGAGTATCCATCCTACTCGTGCGTAGCATTTGCATTCTTTCAACCGGTGTTACCTCTTGAAGTTATTCATCGGTTTTTCCCCTTCCAAGTTGCCTTTGTTTTCCCGCCCTCCCACCCTCTTCTACCCGGAGCCTGAGTCTTTTTCGAGCATCAATGTTCATTCGTACGGAGCCTCTTCAGTCTTCCCTCAATTATTTCAACTGGTGAATTCTTGTTTTGTTCAACATTCTTCATCTCTTTTTCTTTTCTGATGGATTCAATTCAAGTTTTTTTCGGGTTGATCATATTCTTTCCCTCGGCTCAAGTATTTTCCTTGATCGTTCGCCTCTCGCCAGTTTATCCTTCCGGTGTGCTCAAGACATCTCAGGAGATTCGTCTGTGTTTGAATTAATTCGAGGTTGTCACCTCATTCAAATATTTCAATTATTCCGGTGCATCATCTATCTCTTCAACAATATTTTCCAACGGTGTTTTCTCTTTAGTGGGCCCTAACCCACAGGTCTTTTCCCAGGATCTTACCTAACTCTTCTAAAAAAAATTCTGGATCTATTCCAAAATTATTTTCAAAGTGTGACGTAAGATTGGATTCCATCAGTCACAAGCCTTCTCCAAGATCTCTTTCAAATTCTTTTCATTGTCGGCTCAACCTCTTCGCTTTTCGTTCTCCCAGAGTATCTCAGTAATTTTGGTGGTGTTTCTCATCGTCATTTGAAGATTGAAGAAGAGTTTTTCCTCTAAATCTTGTCTGTTCTCTCGAAGCTGCGTGGTTCTAGCTTCATGTTATCCTCGCGAATTATTCCATTTGTCAGATATTCTTTTCATCCATCCGGAGTATTTCAAGAGTTGTTTTTTTTCTTTTCTTTTTTCCGTCTCAATCATCCGGAGGTCATCTTTTTGGAATATTTCTTCGTTCCTAGTTTTCAGATTCGTCTCCAATTATTCTATATCTGTGCCCCTTCGTTCATCTCAATATTATCCTGGTGGTTCGTTCAAGTGTTCTTTAATCATCTCATTATCTCTTTGTTCTTTTGCATCTAAATCCCCTCGAGCATATTGGTTCTTCTAATTCTTCCCGGTGATTCAGTCTCTTTCATCAGTCATTTTTGAATTTTTATGGTGGTTCGTTCAAGATTCTTTTTCCTTGATTATCATATTAATTCATTCGTTCTTTTCAATCCTACCGGTGGTTCATGAAGACCTTCTCAAGTTTCCGATATGTCACTTCTCAATCCTTTTCAAGAAGAATAAGTAGTATGCAAAATCCATTGCTTGTCATCAATTTAATTTGATGAAGGATAAACACACAATAAATCTTATTCTTATTTCCTCGAGGTGATACAATTCTTTTCTTCCGGAGATTGTTCATGATGAAGTAATTCTCGCTTCTAGTGTTTCATCTTTTCTTTTCCGGAGTTCCAAGTTTTCCGCATTATATCGTCGCGAAGCTCCATCTAAATCATTGCAAGGCTTCACCTTGTGTTTTCAACTTCTCTTTCTTTCTATCATCCTTTTATTACCGGAGTTCTTCATGGTGGTTCTTCATCATTTAATTCATTCTTCAAGAGTTCATCAAGATTTTTGTTGGTGGAGTTCAAGTATCTTTTCTTCTCGCATCTCAAAGTGCAATTAATTCTCCATATTATTTTCAAGTAGAGTTTTGCATTTCTTTGTTATTCCCAGATATTCAAGCATTTGGTTGTGGCATAATTTCACCTCAAGTTTTGAGTTGTTTTTGGATAAGTCCACAACAAGCTTATTCTTTCGTTGTTGATTTTCTCAACAACTCCATTCAATCCTTCCTTCTAAGTTCTTTTCATTCTATTTCAATTCTTCTGGAGGCATTGTGTTGTTCATCTCATCAAGTGTCATCCCATCTTGTGAAGTTCTTGTTCTAGTCCTTCCATTTTCAGTTGAAGTGTTGCCGAAATTCTTTTATTCATTCCTTTTCTATCTTGTTCTAATCGGAGTGGTGTCAGAGTTTATCTTCTTCTTGAGCTTTTCATTCTCTTCATATTCGCCGTTCATATTTTCTACCCGAGTGCTCTCGACTTTGTTCATCTTTTCTCGTGTGTTCTTACTTCACCTCATCCTCTTTCTCTCCCATCTCGTTCCTAAGATCTCGGGATGAGAACTCTTGTTAGTGGAGGAGAGTTGTAACGCCCCGGATTCGATGTGCCAGGTGTCTTCCGTTTATTTGTCGTCATTGCCTTGTCATTTGCTTGCGTGTTGAATTTTTCCATGTCATCATCTGCATTTCATCTGCATGTTTTTCAAAACTTGCATCCGTTCGGGTTCCGCCGGTTCTCTCTGTTGTCCGTTCTGAGCCCAGACACACTAGCAAGCGCCCATCGCCCCTCTCGGACCTTGTTTCATGAGCGGGAGAAAAACAATCTCGGAATGGATCGAGGTTTGCCGAGTGGCCTTGGTATATCACCGGTAGACCGCCCGTCAAATTTCGTTCCATTTGGAGGTCGTGTGATGCCCCAACGATTAGCCACGTAGCCCGAAACCCCTCTCTCTTTGCATCCCAGCCCCTCCTTACCACAGCCCATGAGCCCATCCAAACCCCCTCCATGCTCTCGGTCGTTCGATCGTGATCGTGTGGGCGAAAACCGCACCTCATTTGGACACTCCTAGCTCCCTATGCCTATATAAACCCCCTCTCCCCCAAAATTTTCGGGAAAACC
>NC_041387.1:336560328-336569914 GCF_002162155.2 Triticum dicoccoides | reverse complement strand
CTCGGCTCCCCGCCTCCACGCCGACCGCTGTCGGAGTCGCCTCGCCGCCGCGGCCATGGCTCCGTCGCCGCGAGCCTCGACTCCTCCTCTCCGCCGCAGCCGCCCCGGGACCCTCCGCAGCCCGCGCCCAGCTTCTCCGCCGCGCCGCCGTGTGCCCCGCCATGCCTCGCCGGTGTCCCGCCCGCCAGCCTACATTGGCTGGCGCCGCCTTGAAGCTCGCCGCCCTCGTGCCTCCCCGGCCCAGATCCAGCTAGATCCGGGGAAGGAGACCCCGGATCCGCCTCCCCGGCATCTTCCCCGTCAACTCCGGACGCCTCCTACCTCAACTCCGCTGCACCTCGTTCTCCGTGCCCAAATCTGAAAACCCGAGGTTGACCCTGTTTTTTCGTCCAAGTCCCTTAATTTGCATATTCTGGTGCCCTATTTGTCATGCCATAACTTCCTCTGTGTAGATATGTTTTGTGCGTGTAATATATCAAAATGTTCATTGTGAGATGCTCCTCATTTTGTTCCATTGTGCCATGCTTGTTTGAGTTCACCTAATGCCCTAATCATCGTTGCAAGAGTGCTATATGATGTTAACTGCTGTCTGTTAACAGAACTTGGTGAATTGTCTTTTTCATTGCGTTTTGTGTGTGCATCCTTTGAGCTTGATGTTTACATGAGTTTTGAGCTACATTATGCCATCTTTAAAGTGGTGCAATCCATGTATTTTTTTGAGTCTTGTAGAGAGTGCTTCGATCTCGTGAAGTAGGGTACTTACTGTTGCTGTTTTGCTAGGCTGAATCTGCTATCTCATGATGCTATGTAACCCTGCTGCTACAAGGCATTCTATGCATAATCTGGAGATGTTCACTAAGGATGTTTTCTTATACACGTCATTCTCTATCCATCCATGCCCTTGGTTGCATTTATAGCTTGCTGTAGATTGTTCATATCATGCTCCAAAGTTGCTAAATAATGTTGCTGTCAGCCTGTTAACATTAAGTTTAGTTTTGCCATGCGTTTTGCTAGTGATCCATGCACCCTATGAACTTGATCTTGCCATGCTTAGATTCATAAATATGTCATCTTACTGTGGGTCACCTTGTAATGCTATGTTTTGCACTGTGGAGAGTGGTACAAGCTCACCAACATGCCTACTTATCGTTGTTCCTGCCATGTACTGTTATTTTGAATCTGTCATATCACTTGCCATGTTTGCATGGATGCTACCATGTTTTCTGTTGATCTTTGGCATTAGTTCAGGAAGGGAGTTTTGTTCTTTGTCTTCAGTACTAGCATGTGATGCCTTTGTTTGCCATGTTAAGCTCTTGTAGCATGTTGTTTGATAGTTCTAAACATTGCAACCTGATATTATTTCTGCCAAGTCTGAAATTGTTATAATTTGCAATCTTGCCATGTCCTTTTGAGCATGTTATAGTGTTTTCTAGAGATAGCTCAGTGTTCATGTTTTGTAATGCTTTACCTGTACTCATTCCCATGCCTTTTGTTTTCACGTTGCAATGTTGTAGCATATTGTTTTGATGCTTGCTAAATGCCTAGTTGCCGTTTTGGACAGCTTGTCCTTTAAACTTGTTTCATGTGTATGTGTTGAACCGTTGCTCCGTTATGAGTGTGCTCTATATGAAACTTGCTTGATTTTGCATGAAGTTTCATATTATCATGTTGCATACATGTTTTGAGAGTGTTTGCTTGATGTTTGTACGCATTTTGCATCAATGCCATGTTTAACTTGTTTTGCTCATATCTTCTTGGCCGTAGCTCCGAATTAAATGAACTTTATATGTAACTTGACTAGAATCTCGTGTAGATCATCTTGGTGCATCTTAAATTTCTGTTTAACAACTTGAAAATAAGGTTTATTAAGTTATGGAACAATTTCTAAATTTGCATATGAGGACTTACCAGCATTGTTATATGTTGTTTCCGGCCTCATTTAAACTTGCTTTGATGTGTTGTTCTTGTATGCATCATCTCTTGCCAAGAGTAGAGTCATGTAGTCTTGTATTGCATCATACTTGGTTGAGCATCATGTCATGTATATGTGTGGTGTGTTTACCATGTTGTGTGCTTCTTCTCGATAGTTCCCGTTTCGTTGCGATCATGAGGATTCGTTCGTCTATGCTTGGTTCGTCTTCGTGGATTCATCTTTATCATGGACTCGTTCTTCTTCCTAGAGGGATATCAGGCAAGATGACCGTCACCTTGGATCTCACTACTATCATTGCTACGCTAGTTGCTTCGTTCTATCGCTATGTTGTGCTTCCTGTCAGTTGTTCTTCAAGCCTTCCCAAATTGCCATGTCAGCCTCTAACCTTTTCACCCTTCCTAGCAAACCGTTGCTTGGCTATGTTACCGCTTTTTCTGAGCCCCTCTTATAGCATGGTTAGTTGCAGGTGAAGTTGAAGATTTCTCCATGGTGGACAGGATTTTGTTGGGATATCACAATATCTCTTATTTAATTAATGCATCTATATACCTTGTAAAGGGTGGAAGGCTCGGCCTTATGCCTGGTGTTTTGTTCCACTCTTTCCACCCATGTTTCCGTCATACCTGTGTTATGTTCCTTGATTTTGCGTTCCTTACGCGGTTGGGTAATTTATGGGACCCCCTTGATAGTTTGCTTTGAATAAAACTCCTCCAGCAAGGCCCAACCTTGGTTTTACCATTTGCCTCACCACCACCTATACCTTTCCCTTGGGTCGGCCAACCCGAGGGTCATCTTTATTTTAGCCCCCCCCCTTCCCCGGGCTAGTGCTCCTTTGAGTGTTGGTCCAAAATGGGCAGACTGCGGGGCCACCACGGGGCAACTCGCGGGCTGGTTTTACTCATAGGCTGACCTATCCGGTGTGCCCTGAGAGTGAGATATGTGCAGCTCCTATCGGGATTTTTCGGCACATCGGGCGGCTTTGCTGGTCTTGTTTTACCATTGTCGAAATGTCTTGTAAACCAGGATTCCGAGATTGATCGGGTCTTCCTAGGAGAAGGAATATCATTCGTTGACCGTGAGAGCTTGTGATGGGCTAAGTTGGGACACCCCTGCAGGGTATAAACTTTCGAGAGCCGTGCCCGCGGTTATGTGGCAGATGGGAATTTGTTAATGTCCGGTTGTAGATAACTTGACACTTGACTTAATTAAAACACATCAACCGCGTGTGTAGCCATGATGGTCTCTTTTCGGCGGAGTCCGGGAAGTGAACATGGTTTTTGGGTTATGTTTGAACGTAATTAGGAGTTTAGGATAACCTCTTGATCATTGCTAGCTTCACGACCGTTCTGATGCTTCTCTTCTTGCTCTTATTTGCGTATGTTAGCCACCATATCCTGCTTAGTCGCTGCTGCAACCTCACCAGTTTACCCCTTCCTTACCCTTTAAGCTTTGCTAGTCTTGATACCCATGGTAATGGGATTGCTGAGTCCTCGTGGCTCACAGATTACTACAACAACAGGTGCAGGTGCAGGTTATGCGATGATCATGACGCGAGAGCGATGTTACTTGTTTTGGAGTTCTTCTTCTGCTTCTTCTTTGATCAGGGGATAGGTTCCTGGTCGGCAGCCTGGGCTAGCAGGGTGAATGTCTTTGAGTTTTTGTTTGTGTTTCATTCATGGTCAGATGTTGATCTCTTGTATGATGTTGATGTATTGTTGGGGTGTTTGTGCCTTATGTATGTATCCCAAACTATTATGTATGGTTTGATGTAATGATATCCACCTTGCAAAAGCGTCTTCAAGATGCGCTTCTATCCTTGGTGGGACCTTCGAGTTCCTTTAGGATAGGGTCGCATCTTGGGCGTGACAGGCGGCCTGATGGCCGATGAAGTATGCGGCTTTAGGGGGGCGCTCTGTATTTCGGCTGCGAGAGCTGCAGTGTGCTCCTCAGTACGGAGGGAGCATTCTGTGTTCCTGTTGACCGTTATGACGCCGCGTCGACTGGGCATCTTGAGCTTTAAATAAGCATAGTGCGGCACCGCGTTGAATCGATCGAAATTGGTCCGTCCGAGCAGTGCATGATAGCCACTTCGGAAGGGTACGATATCGAAGATCAAGTCTTCACTTTGGAAGTTATCGGGCGAGCCGAAGACAACCTTCAATGTTATTGAGCCCGAGCAATGGGCTTCTACGCCAGGTATTACTCCTTTAAAGGTAGTTTTAGTGGGCTTGATCCTCAATGGATCAATACCCATTTTGCGGACGGTGTCCTAGTAGAGCAGGTTAAGGCTACTGCCACCGTCCATGAGGACTCGTGTGAGATGGAATCCGTCAATGATTGGGTCGAGGACCAAAGCTGTCGATCCTCCATGATAGATACTGGTCGGGTGGTCCTTTTGATCAAAGGTGATCGGGCAGGCCGACCATGGGTTGAATTTTTGGGCGACCAGCTCTACGGTGTACACGTCCCTTAATGCACATTTGCTCTCCCGCATGGGGATGTGGGTGACATAGATCATATTCACTCTGTTGACCTGGGGGGGAGGGATTTTTTCTGCCCCCTATGTTTGGTTGGCGAGGCTCTTCATCGTCGTCCTCGCTGGGCGGCCTTTTCCCCTTGTGTTCGGCGTTGAGCTTGCCGGCCTGTTTAAAGACCCAACAGTTTATGTTGGTGTGATTTTCAGGTTTATCGGGGGTGCCATGAATCTGGCAAGGCCGATCAATTATTTATGTCCAAACTAGATGGACCATCTTTATTTGCTTTGAATGGCTTCTTCCGCTGACTGGATTTGCAGACACTAAATCCAGTGTTAACCGCCAAGTCTTCGCTATTGTTTTGACGCTTGTGCTTATCGTGTCGTGGCTTGCCATTGTCGTCCCTATCTTCAGAGGTGCCTGGGTCGCTGGTGCTATTGCTTCAACGAGCTAGCTAGCTATCTTCTCCCGCGCAAAAGTGGGTCATAAGTGCGGTGGGGGACGGCATGTACTTCGGCTTCTCTTGGCCAAGGTGTCGAGCGAGCCACTCATCTCGGACGCTGTGTTTGAAGGCCGCGAGGGCTTCGGGATCCGGACAATCCACAATCTGGTTCTTTTTTATTAGGAACCTGGTCTAGAGTTTCCGGGCCGATTCGTCGGGTTCCTGGATTATGTGACTAAGGTCATCGACGTCCGGGGGGTGAACATAGGTACCTTGGAAGTTGTCTCTGAAGGCGTCCTCCAAGTCTTCCCATCTTCCAATAGAGTTTTCTAGGAGGCTGTTCAGCCAATGTCGTGCTGGTCCCTTAAGTTTTAAGGGGGGGGGGGGTACGTGATGGCATGTAGGTCATCACCGTGGGCCATGTGGATGTGGATAAGAAAGTCTTCAATCCATACTACGGGATTTGTTGTGCCATCGTATGATTCAATGTTCACGGGTTTAAACCCTTTTGGGAACTGGTGCTCCATTACCTCATCGATGAAGCATAGGGGGTGTGCGGCTCCTCTGTAGCGGGCGACATTACAACGCAGTTCGAATGGAGTCCGTATGCGGTTTTCGGCCCGGGTGAGGTTGTGCTTATCGCGCCAGGCCTGATGGCCGTCTTCTTGCGCTGGTGCACGTCCCCTTGATCCACAAATTGATCTGGTATGACCGGATCTATTGTCTAGGTCCTGTCGCAGGTCGTGTGTGTACCCTGCAGCCGCTGTTTCTCTGCCTCGAGGGCGAGGTGGCATGGGTTGGTGTTCGGCTTGGGTAGCCGCTTTGTCCCGGCCACGAGGTGGTTGGTCAAGCCCGTCGGCCACGTTACATGCTGTCGGTATATTCTCTTGGACCTCATCGTCGAATTGGGAGAGCAACGTATGCTTTGGTTAACTCTTAGTTGGGCGCTCGAGGTCGTATTCCTTGGCTGCTAGGACATTAGTCCATCTATCACTGAGTAAATCCTGATCGGCTTGAAGTTGCTACCGCTTCTTTTCCAGGCTTCTTGTTGTGGCTATTAGTCGGCGCTTCAAGCACTCTTGTTCAAGGGGTCCTCTTGTACGATGAAGTCTTCGTCGCCCAAGCTCTCATCCTCTTTGGAGGTCGATGGGTAGTTACTATCCTCCGAACCCTCTTTCCCGATAGGATCATCGGGGTTGGCTTGCCCCTCTTCCCAATCATCCTACTTGCATGTTGGATCGACAGGGGTGTCTTGGTCTTCAGCGTTATCCGGGGTGTTATTGTCTCCGGTGCCGATATTGCTTTCTTTTTCGCGATGCGATTTTGATCGGCGCCGCTGACGTCGATGCTTCAGAGGTTCTTCAACAGGCTCGTCCTGTAGATTTTTCCCATCGTCGGTGTCATTCTCTTTGGGTGTGTCCACCATGTATACGTCATACGAGGAAGTGTCCGTCCAGCGACCGGTAAATGGCAGGTTCTGGCTTTGCTCCTCTTCGGCATCGTCATCCATACCGTCGATGTCTTCAGAGGCGTAATCTAGCATGTCAGTTAAGTCATCGACAGTGGCTATAAAGTGGGTGGTGGGTGGGACGTAAAATTCCCCGCCCTCAGCCCCTAGTGTGGGCTGGGCGTACTTTGGCAGCAATCCTTCTGTAATGGCGAAGGATCGCATTAAGTCCAGGGCCTCATTTAAGAGTGAGGTTTGGACAGGGAAGCGAGGGCCTGTGGAGCAGGGCGAGACAGGAGTTCCTTGGCCGAGCTCGCGTAACACGGACCTTGAGAGTTCGGATCTAGTTTTCGGGGATGAGTCCAGCTTCATGTTGATGAAGGGAGCCTGGTGTGACTCCAGGTCTGCCGGTGAAATGATTCCCTCTGTATCTTCGGTGTTGAGCTCTATGGCTGCGGGGAGTCCGGCGGTCTCTAAACTCCCATTTTCGGACTCGGCGAGGCGTTCTGGATCTAGGGACAGAGCTGCGCTTGAAGCCGAAAACCCTTGGAATATCAAGTCTCCTCGGATATCAGCGACGTAGCTTAGGTTTCCAAAACTGATCTGATGACCAAGGGCATAGCTGTCGATCTGCTCCAGATGGCCAATCGAATTGGCCCGCAGTGCGAAGCCGTCGAATATGAAGATTTGGCCGGGGAGAAAAGTCTCCCTTGGGGCGGTATTGATGTAGATGATTGATGGAGCCATCGAGCCTTTTGGTGACGACACCGTGGAACTCCCAATGAAAGCACCAATGTCGGTGTCAAAACCAGCAGATCTCGGGGAGGGGGTCCCGAATTGTGCGTCTAAGGATCAAAGGTAACAGGAGGCAGGGGACACGATGTTTACCAAGGTTCGGGCCCTCTTGATGGAAGTAATACCCTACTTCCTGCTTGATTGACTTTGATAAGTATAGGGGTTGCAAGAGTTGATCTACCTCGAGATCGTAATAGCTAAACCCTAGATGTCTAGCCTGTATGATTGTGATCGCCCCTATGACTAAACCATCCGGTTTATATAGACACCAGAAGGATCTAGGGTTGTATAGAGTTGGTTACAGAGAAAGGAAGGTGCATGATCCGAATGCCAAGCTTGCCATCCATGCAAAGGAGAGTCCCATCCGGACACGAGGAAAGGTCTTTAATCTCATATCTTCATGGCTCATTAGTCCGGCCCATATCACATAGCCCGGACGCCTAAGGACCCCTTAGTCCAGGACTCCCTCAATTGCCCTTGTGACGCGCAATGTTGTATAGAGCCAGATATTGTTCCTGGAGTGTAGTATTATCTAGCCACTTATCCTCCAAGAATCTAATTTCCGAGCTATCCTTAATCGAGAAGGATCCATAGCAGAAGAAATAATTATTCATAGCCATTAGACCCTGTCACACCAGGATTTTCATGGCACAACCCTTAAGATGATAAATCATGATAAAGTGTGGTTTGACAAAAACTTTTGCATTATTTGACTTTTTATTTGAGTTGGTTTTCTCTCTGTGTTTTCAAGTGCTCTTAAAAGTCAACATAGCTTCACCTTCTATACTTCATTTCCCTGATCCAAAAACTTCTGCCCAATGATCATACCATGTGTATAGTACAATATAGAATTTTCTTACAAAAATAATTTGGCCAAAAAGTATTTTCAAAAATTAGTATTCCAAAAACCCCTGAATGGAGGTTTACACTGCAAGTACTTGATTTGGGGTATGAAAAATATTTCAAAGAGTATATTTGAAACCTATTAGATATAGGATTCCCATAAACCACAAAAATATAATTTTAAAAGTTATTTTCCTTTTTTATTTAAAAGCTTTTTCTTAAGGCCAGAAATGGTATTTAATAGGGAAAAATTATTTTATGGTTTTAAAAATATTTGTGAAAATTTAGGGAAACTCAGTGGACATATATTGTCCATATATGAGAGTTTCAACACATGGTCATGTTCAAAATATTGGTCAAACTCCTCAAAAACCCTTTCTGGATATTTCAAGCTTTTGAAATATTTACAAAGGAAATATTCTCCAAAAAATCCAAGAAAATTCTAGCATGTCAAATATGACATGTTGGATGATCTTGCCAAGCCTCATGTCTTGGAGAACAACATAACATCACCAAATCTCTTCAAAACCATTTCTATCCATTTTGAAGTTTGAGCAACTCTACATTGCCAAACATTTCCAAATGTTCTCAAACTTGGTGCACATGCTCCAATGGTCTAATCATGCATCTAGACCAAATGGCACAAGTTGGAGAAAAGGATATCTTGATCAAAGTGCCTCAAAACCCTCTCTGTCCAGAATCAAATTTGAACAACTCTACATTGGCAACTTTCTCCTTTTGATCTCAACTTTTGTGGACATGTTCAGAACCTCAAATGATGACACTTCACTAAGTGGTGTATCAAGGAGAATAGTTTTGCATGTCTAGATCTTGGAAAACTCATTTATGTTGATTTCTAGGGTTTACAAAAGTTGCATTGGCAACTTTTCCCAAATGGACTCAACCTTGGTGGAACCTATTATTATCTCATGCCATTTGACCCTGTAAAGCCTCATGACAATAGGAGTTCATCTTCTTGCCCAAACCAGCAACAAACACCTTCTGCCATTTTAGTAAAACCCCTGTTTTGACCACTTCCACTCTTCTCCATGGCCTCAACTTTTTACCACATCCCCTCAGAGTCCCCTTGCACCTCCAGTAACTCTTCCCCGGCTCAACTCAATGATTGAAGGGTGAAACATCCCCATTTACCCTTCTGGACAACAGCATTCTTCTCCTTTCTCATCTCCCTCCTCACTCCAGTGGCCACCCAGGGCATCCAATGCCCCTCCCCCATTATTTACTCCTCCATAGAGCTACCAGACATGCTTGGCCGCGCCCACTTTGCCAAAAAATGGCATGCCGGCCATTTGCACGCTCTGGAGCGCGCTACAGTGCGCTCCCGCACTGTAGCCGCCCCCTGCAGAGCACCTTCGGCCACCTCGGCTCTCCCCCTCACGCCAGTCGATGCTCCTCGACGTCCGCAGCACGCCACGCCTCAGTCCCCCTCCTCCCTCTCCCTCCTCTCACCCCAGCTCGCACGTGCGCCGGTCGCCCGAGCGCACCAGTGAGCGCGCTCACACGCTCGGTGCCCTGGCCCCCCTGCTTTCCCTCTCTTCTCTCCTCTCGCCCTAGACCAACTCCATGAGCACCCCAGACATGCCCACGCGCGCCCCCGTGGCCTCCAGCAACGGCTAGAAGCTCGTCGGCGC
>NC_041387.1:336552425-336559993 GCF_002162155.2 Triticum dicoccoides | reverse complement strand
CCGTTCCTCTCTAGAGCCACCCGAGCGCGAGATCGAGCTCGAGCTCCGCCGCTTCGGCTCACTGGAGTTCGTGAGGTACAGGCCCCCCCCGCTCCTCCTCTGCCTCGATCTGGAACCCTCGAGCACCCCTGATCATTCCCCTTTCTCCCCCTCTTCTTTTGCAGCCGGAAACGGCCAGAACCGTCAACGCCCGACGCTCCTCCGCTGCGAACCTCATCGCCGGCGAACCACTGCTCCCCTCCGGCCAACTTCGGCACCACCCGAACGGCGACACGATGAGGAGTCCAACGGTGCCATCAGCTCACACCGCCGTGCCCGGAAACGTCGCCGGTGAGCTCGCCAGCCCTCTGTCACAGGGTTAGGGATGATAGGCGGGCCCCGCATGTCAGCCTCTCCCCTCCATCACCCCCCTCTCTCACGCTGACGCCTGGGCCCCGCCCATCAGGTTTAAACTTGGCACACGCGTGTGCACCAGTGCGCTGGGCCGCCTCTCTGGCTGGGCCTGCTGCGTTGCGGCTATTCTGGCCCAGCAGGCACAGTGCTCCTTTTCCTTTTTCTTTTCTGTCAGACTTGCAAAAATTACTCTGGACTAAATATTAATCCAAATGAAATAATTCCAGTTCCTAAATTCTTGTAAAAATCCCACCATATTTAATGGTGCAACTTTCATTCAAATCCACCAACCTTTTCTTCACTGTAAATATTTAAATGTGATTTTAACCATTTAAATATACCTTTGTAAATCCATTTCTCTTATTCTGCTACTCCAAATCCAAAACTAGGAATTTTCCCCTTCTTAGTGTTCACCCTAGTATTTAACAAAAATGAGTTGACATTTTTCTGAGCACTTTGGTTTTTCTGTTTTATTATTGCCTTATTTTTCTCGTTATTATTTTGCAACGATAGATTGTGTTGCTGACGAAGGAGTTGGACCAGAAGACTTTGAAGACCCAGAAGACTTTGTTGAGCCAGGCAAGCAGCCATTTGACCATGTCTATGAAACCCTTTTTATGCATGTCATATAGCACCATACTGTTGTTGCAACGGAATCATGATGAGATGGTAACCACTTTGATGGTTTGCCACCGTACTTCCTCGTTGATACTTGCATTGTGCATGACACTACCTCCTTATGAGGGTTATGCCAGTGGGAGTAGATAGGATTCTAAGTAGTGCTACGCAAAAAGGGACGGGGATATGCATGGTGATGGAGACAAAGTATTTTCAAAAGACTTTTCGAAAACCCCATCGGGTGCCACTTATGCCCGGGGGAGATGATGAGTTGGGTAGCTACTTGATGACGAAGTGGTGTACCGAGGCAAGTGTGTGTTGTTTTCAGAACGGATTGGTTTAAGTTGCGACCGTTATTCCAACCTTACATGCGCAACCACTCTACCCTTGTATGGGAAAGGGCATTATTGATTACCTAGGCCGATACTAGCTTGGAGCCCGCATTACTAGTGACGGGGGAGAGTTGGTGCTCTCTCTCGGGACGGGGTCGTGCCAGGTAGGGCGGCCATAACTGTTTTTATAGGGCACCGTATACACCGTTGCGTCCCCTCTCGAATGTTACGATCTTGAGTGAGTCTCGTATGATGTACATCGTGAGGATACAGAACAACGAGTGGACTCCTTGTTAGTGTCGTTTCGGGAAAGGTAGTGATCGGGTGCTTACCCCGGGTACTTGAGGTATCGCGGGTCGTGGATGACACGGAAGTTCCCCGGATTTTGTGGGTAAAGTGTGCAACCACTACAGAGTGTAAAACTATTCGAATAGCCGTGTCCATGGTCAAGGACAGTTGGGTAACCGCTCTTGGGCTACGTCCACATGTTTACAAACCAGTGTGTGTTTGGATAATTGGGAAGATCTACTCGGGTCAAGTCAAAGGACTTGACATGATTGAGTTGGGTTGATGCCCTCTCTATTTATGTTGATATCTGTAACCTGTCCTCATGGTTACTTGAATTCTCCTGATGCATGTCTTACAAGTTGTTGAACATGTCATTGCACTCAAAACTAGCTTTCCGCAAAAATTTACCTATATCAAGTATTATTACATCTTGGACCAAAACATGGGTTGCTTGCGAGTACATTCAAAGTACTCATTGGCTTGCCACTGGTTATTTAATTGGCCAGGCATGGAAGAACCGGAGTTCAAAGAAGAGTTCTTTGGAGACGATCATGCGAACTAGGACGTTTCCCAGTCAGAATGCCTGTAGGGTTAAGGCAGATGGCATGGGTCCTACTTAACATCGAAGATTTCTGCTGCTTACATTTTCTTTCATGTTCAGCCCTTGAGGCTTCATCAATGTAATACTTGACCATAAAGGTCATAATTTGTGTAAGACAGTATGTATGGATGTAAGACTCTTGTTATTCAGCTTCTGTGTGTTCAGTGAGCATTGATTTCTGGGATCACTGTACACGTGCACTCGGTGATCACGACTCATGAGTCGGGGTCCCCACAGAGCTGGTATTAGAGCCATCCTGACTGTAGGAAGCCTTAGTTAGCATGGACGTTAGTTAGCTTGAGACCATCTAAACTTCTCTTCTTTTCTAAAGCTCAACTAACCCAAAATATATTTCCCTTATTGACCTCTCCCTTTCAACCGTTGTAGATGGCCGTTGCTCCCTTGAGACTCCTTACGACAGGATTTCCATCACTCCTAAGAGATTGCCTCCAACAATGCCACTACCCCTTGCTGCCCATATACACCCTGCACGAACTAGAAAATGATGTGTTCGAGACGGAGTTCTATGCCAAGGTTTTTGTGCCCTCCAAGACCTCACCTCAGGGGTGGTTCTTCGTTGGACCACCTATGCCAACAAGAGACCTAGCCATTCAGCAAGTGGCATACGAAACTCTCCTCCGTCTTCGAGACCTCCTTCCAGAAATGAAAGAAGAACATGCCACCCGCTACCTGCCTGGCAAGAGCGGATTTGGAGCTCCGACTCAAGTGATGATTTCCCCAGAAGACGAGGATCCAACCCTCAAGTACCAGATCCGTTTTGTCAACGCAGGAGACTACCTTCTACGCCACCTTACAGAAGCATTTCTCAAGGCTCGCCAAGATCTCCCTTCACTTCTGCACCTCCACTGCCTCGAGAAGAAGAAGGTGGTTGAGCAAGAATAGAAAATCACTGCCCTAGAAGCCCACATTTTTAATCAGGAGCAGCAAATCAAGGAACTTCAGAAAGCTTGCAACCAAACCCCACACAAAAGGCATAGGAATGGATTTCCATATCCACCTCATAGAGGATCATCGCCAGGCCCCCAACGACAATACCCAAGACTGAATAGCAAGCCTTTTGCCTCAGTCACATGTCACGGGTGTGGTGAACTCGGGCATATTAATAGGATGTGTCCCAACAAGCAGCCGACTGTCGCATGTCCATTGGCACCCAGGAGAACCTAGAAGCTGAAGACCGAACACCTTTCTCTCAAAGTGATGAAGCAAGCACGACTACTGAATCCGAGGACCCCTATGGTAGGATAAGTCGTGTACCCCCTATGCACAGTCGAGTCCATATGATGGTTCAATGGAAACCATGTTGAGTGTTGCTTGTTCTTATATGTTTGTGTTTTGATATAATTTGCACTTTTGCCTTAGGCATCATGTATGCGACTATATCACCTATCTTATCTTAATGAAATTGTGTGTGGCCTTTTTGACACCTGTTTGTTTGCACCTGCACTATAGAACCCCCTTTAAGCATCCCCCCATCTATGATGCTTTTCCCTCTCATCCCTCTCTCCTCAACTGAAGACCGGCAAAACAAGGTACACCAAGGATTCTACTTCGGCGACCAACTAGCACTGGAGATTTTTGCTGCAGCCTCCTCGACCGAGAGCAGCCCAGTAGAGTTATGTTTACCTCTCAAGATTAGAAACCCATCCCTAGACCCATTGAGACTCCGCGAGATAACCCATCTCGAATCCCTAACCAAGTGCTTAACCCACAAGATTGCAAGAGAACCAGCTAAGCCTCCGTGACCTTGCACTGGTTCATTATGGAACTAGTGGACATAGTGAACGAGCACATTATCATCCTAAGATAGCACCAGAACTGACAATGCCATAGGGTAGACCTATTCGAGGATATTGAAATAGGACAAATGACTTGATGAGTTTATATCAGAGACCTTGAGGAATTATCCGAGACTTCTTCGTGGATTATGAGGTTTTCATGTTAGTTGATGAACTTGGTGGGATCATGTTAATAGAGTAGCATAGCATTCATTACCCGTGGAGTAAATTGGATTTTGTAGGAAAATTATGGTCGCACGATGAAATTCTTGAAGGTATAAGGATTTGGCTTAGCTAGGAGATATTGATAGAAGATTGCTGACCATGATATTTGGATTATATAGGATCCTAATGGAGTCTAGATGCTGAGTAAGTCTACATGGTTCGGATTAAATTGGATTTATACTGATGATCTCAATTATGATACCATGTTTCTCGATGGATGATAAACTAGGAGATTGGATTAATTGTTGGGGTTGATTTAGGGATCTATATAAGCCTGAGGTTGGAAGTTACTTGACCCCGAAAATGGAATTGGTGGATTGACTGTAGTAGAGATAGCTCTTTCAGGTATTTGGGGATTATAGGACATTAGAAGATCGTGTGGAACACCATAGACATTGGATTGTAGTGATTAATGCAAGTTAATGGGCTGTTGGAGTTGATTCATAGGAAGGAAACAGGATCTTGGAGTGGCTTACGACGTGTTTCCTTAGGATAGCCATGCATATGAGTTTGGGTATGGTTGAAATGTATGATTTTGTTAGACCCCCTCTCGGGAGCCATGAGCATATGAATAACATGAGTGATAATTGGAGTTGACCTATACGAGATGATTCTTTTGGTAATATGATGTGAAGACTAGGTAGAACTATTGGCATCTCAGAAATTGTGCTTAAGGATGAGATGATAAGCGTTCACCTGCACACTAGAACCTTTGAAACTCTTAAGCCCCACCAAACCACAACATGGTCGGATCATGACCACGGGCTTTGGCTCTAGGACGAGAAGACCTTTTCCAATGCTCAATCGAGACCACCACCAATACCCCAGCCTACTTTGCGTAGCCCGTAGACTTCATGGAATACTTGGACAAGTTAGTTGTCATCTTTATTTGGCGACATACTTGTTTACCCGAAAACGGAAGAAGAGTCGTTCAGCTGATTAGAAGACATTTTAAAACCGCCCTGTCTAGAAGGAAGAACTACACCAACCACCATCATCAAGAAGTAAACATCCGCGTCGAAGACCAGGTGTATCTGCAAGCCACTTCTCTCAAAGGAACCAAGCATTTCCATGTCAAAGGGAAGCTTACACCAAGATTTAACAAACCCCTCCGAGGTCACTACAAGACGAAGGATGGACGGCTACCAGCCAGAGTTACCACCTGAGTTACCCACTGTGCATAATGTTCCGACATGACACAACTCTGGGAGTGTTTTCGACTTCCTAGCTAGCCCGAGCTCTAATAAGGACATCGATCATCAAGCCATTGACCCCCAGCCCAACCGGACCTACGTGAGAAACCCCTTAGCAACCTGGATCAAGCCGAACGTCATACACGGAGCCACGCCATCAAGTACCTCAAGGTTCAATGGAGCACCACTCGGAAACAAAAGCAGTATAAGGACGTGGAGACTACCCCGAATCCAAGTTTCCATACTCCTTTCCGCGCCTAGTTTGGGAATCTCGGGGACGAGATTCTTGTAAGGGGGGTAGGTCTGTCACACCCTGATTTTCATGGCACAACACTTAAGATGATAAATCATGATAAAGTGTGGTTTGACAAAAACTTTTGCATTATTTGACTTTTTATTTGAGTTGGTTTTCTCTCTGTGTTTTCAAGTGCTCTTAAAAGTCAACATAGCTTCACCTTCTATACTTCATTTCCCTGATCCAAAACTTCTGTCCAATGATCATAACATGTGTATAGTACCATATAGAATTTTCTTACAAAAATAATTTGGCCAAAAAGTATTTTCAAAAATTAGTATTCCAAAAACCCCTGAATTGAGGTTTGCACTGCAAGTTCTTGATTTGGGGTATGAAAAATATTTCAAAGAGTATATTTGAAACCTATTAGATATAGAATTCCCATAAACCACAAAAATATAATTTTAAAAGTTATTTTCCTATTTTATTTAAAAGCTTTTTCTTAAGGCCAGAAATGGTCTTTAATAGGGAAAAATTATTTTATGGTTTTAAAAATATTTGTGAATATTTAGGGAAACTCAGTGGACATATATTGTCCATATATGAGAGTTTCAACACATGGTCATGTTCAAAATATTGGTCAAACTCCTCAAAAACCCTTTCTGGATATTTCAAGCTTTTGAAATATTTACAAATGAAATATTCTCTAAGAATTCCAAGAAAATTCTAGCATGTCAAATATGACATGTTGGATGATCTTGCCAAGCCTCATGTCTTGGAGAACAGCATAACATCAGCAAATCTCTTCAAAACCATTTATGTCCATTTTGAAGTTTGAGCAACTCGACATTGCCAAATATGTCCAAATGTTCTCAAACTTGGTGCACATGCTCCAATGGTCTAATCATGTATCTAGACCAAATGGCACAAGTTGGAGAAAAGGATATCTTGATCAAAGTGCCTCAAAACCCTCTCTGTCCAGAATCAAATTTGAACAACTCTACATTGGCAACTTACTCCTTTTGATCTCAACTTTTGTGGACATGTTCAGAACCTCAAATGATGACACTTCACCAAGTGGTGCATCAAGGAGAGTAGTTTTGCATGTCTAGATCTTGGAAAACTCATTTATGTTGATTTCTAGGGTTTACAAAAGTTGCATTGGCAACTTTTCCAAAATGGAATCAACCTTGGTGGAACCTATTATTATATCATGTCATTTGACCCTGTAAAGCCTCATGACAAGAGTAGTTCATCTTCTTGCCCAAACCAGCAACAAACACCTTCTACCATTTTACTAAAACCCCTGTTTTGACCACTTCCACTCTTCTCCATGGCCTCAACTTTTTACCACATCCCCTCAGAGTCCCCTTGCACCTCCAGTAACTCTTTCCTGGCCTCAACCCAATGATTGAAGGGTGAAACATCCCCATTTACCCTTCTGAACAGCAGCATACTTCTCCTTTCTCACCTCCCTCCTCACTCCAGTGGCCACCCAGGGCATCCAATGCCCCTCCCCCATTATTTACTCCTCCCTAGAGCTACCAGACATGCTTGGCCGTGCCCACTTTGCCAAAAAAATGGCATGCCGGCCATTTGCATGCTCTGGAGCGCGCTACAGTGCGCTCCCGCACTGTAGCCGCCCCTTGCCAAGCACCTCCGGCCACCTCAGCTCTCCCCCTCACGCCAGCCGATGCTCCTTGACGTCCGTAGCACGCCACGCCTCTGTCCCCCTCCTCCCTCTCCCTCCTCTCACCCCAGCTCACACGCGCGCCGGCCGCCCGAGCGCACCAGTGAGCGCGCTCACACGCGCGATGCCCTGGCCCCTCTGCTTTCCCTCTCTTCTCTCCCCTCGCCCTAGACCAACCCCACGAGCACCCCAGACAC
>NC_041387.1:336497564-336552031 GCF_002162155.2 Triticum dicoccoides | reverse complement strand
CTGGCCCCCGCCCCTCAGGTTTAAACCTGGCGCGCGCGCGTGCACCAGTGCGCTGGGCCGCCTCTCTGGCTGGGCCTGCTACGCTGCGGCTGTTCTGGCCCAGCAGGCACAGTGCTCCTTTTCCTTTTTCTTTTCTGTCAGACTTGCAAAAATTCCTCTAGACTAAATATTAATCCAAATGAAATAATTCCAGTTCCTAAATTCTTGTAAAAATCCCACCTATTTGATGGTGCAACTTTCATTCAAATCCAACAACCTTTTCTTCACTGTAAATATTTAAATGTGATTTTAAGCATTTAAATATACCTTTGTAAATCCATTTCTCCTGTTCTGCTACTCCAAATCCAAAACTAGGAATTTTCCCCTTCTTAGTGTTCACCCTAGTATTTAACAAAAATGAGTTGACATTTTTCTGAGCACTTTGATTTTTTTTATTATTGCCTTATTTTTCTTGTTATTATTTTGCAACGATAGATTGCGTTGCTGACGAAGGAGTTGGACCAGAAGACTTTGAAGACCCAGAAGACTTTGTTAAGCCAGGCAAGCAGCCCTTTGACCATGTCTATGAAACCCTTTTTATGCATGTCATATAGCACCATATTGTTGTTGCAACGGAATCATGATGAGATGGTAACCACTTTGATGGTTTGCCACCGTACTTCCTCGTTGATACTTGCATTGTGCATGACCCTACCTCCTTATGAGGGTTATGCCGGTGGGGGTAGATAGGATGCTAAGTAGTGCTACGCAAAAAGGGACGGGGATATGCATGGTGATGGAGACAAAGTATTTTCAAAAGACTTTTCGAAAACCCCATCGGGTGCCACTTATGCCCGGGGGAGATGATGAGTTGGGTAGCCACTTGATGACGAAGTGGTGTATCGAGGCAAGTGTGTGTTGTTTTCAAAACAGATTGGTTTAAGTTGCGACCGTTATTCCAACCTTACATGCGCAACCACTCTACCCTTGTATGGTGAAGGGCATTATTGATTACCTAGGCCGATACTAGCTTGGAGGCTCCATTACTAGTGATGGGGGAGAGTTGGTGCTCTCTCTCGGGATGGGGTCGTGCCAGGTAGGGCGGCCATGACTGTTTTTACAGGGCACCGGATACACCGTTGCGTCCCCTCTCAAATGTTACGATCTCGAGTGAGTCTCTTATGATGTATATCGTGAGGATACAGAACAATGAGTGGACTCCTTGTTAGTGTCGTCTAGGGAAAGGTAGTGATCGGGTGCTTACCCCGGGTACTTGAGGTATCGCGGGTCGTGGATGACACGGAAGTTCCCCGGATCTTGTGGGTAAAGTGTGCAACCTCTGCAGAGTGTAAAACTATTCGAATAGCCGTGTCCACGGTCAAGGACAGTTGGGTAACCGCTCTTGGGCTACGTCCACATGTTTACAAACCAGTGTGTGTTTGGATAATTGGGAAGATCTACTCGGGTCAAGTCAAAGGACTTGACATGATTGAGTTGGGTTGATGCCCTCTCTATTTATGTTGATATTTGTAACCTGTCCTCATGGTTACTTGAATTCTCCTGATGCATTTCTTACAAGTTGTTGAACATGTCATTGCACTCAAAACTAGCTTTCCGCAAAAATTTACCTATATCATGTATTATTACATCTTGGACCAAAACATGGGTTGCTTGCGAGTACATTCAAAGTACTCATTGGCTTGCCACTGGTTATTTAATTGGCCAGGCATGGAAGAACCGGAGTTCGAAGAAGAGTTCTTTGGAGAAGATCATGCGAACTAGGACTTTTCCCAGTCATAATGCCTGTAGGGTTAAGGCAGATGGCATGGGTTCTACTTAACGTCGAAGATTTCCGCTGCTTACGTTTTCTTTCATGTTCAGCCCTTGAGGCTCCATCAATGTAAGACTTGACCATAAAGGTCATAATTTGTGTATGACGGTATGTAAGGATGTAAGACTCTTGTTATTCAGCTTCTATGTGTCCAGTGAGCATTGATCTCTGGGATCACTGTACACGTGCACTCGGTGATCACGACTCATGAGTCGGGGTCCCCACAGACCCGCCCAAAAATGAGAATACCTGGGCTTCTAGTATACTTGGGATACCGCCTTAGAACCCACATATTTTTTCCTTAGAAGGGTTTGCCGTACACCATCTTGTGAGTAACCAAAACAACCATTTGACGAGGAGGGCCCTATTCTTAACCTAGCGGTGGATTCTATACTCCATCAATTATGGAGTTATGATTGGTTGCAACTGTATTGGATTCTATTCTAACTTCTGAAAAATACCATCAATTCTTAATTTTTGATGATTTTATCAGCAAATGAATGCTAAACCACCACTACCATTTTAGTTCCAATGATTATGTTATCTTCATTGCTTGCTACCTACTGATGAGCTTCATGTTATTGTGTTATACCCTCCAACTAGACAATGTAACCCACCACTTTTTATCATAACCTCCTCATATTACACACACCACCTGCACTCCCCTTTCTATACAGTTGCTTTACTCAATAAAACAAAAAACGTGAACCAAATAACCAAACAACAGGCTCCTCTACCTGCTAGTAAATACTGATGGTGTGTACAAAGCTTGAATCTGGAGTTGGAGGCTACGGTGTGGTTTCTTTGGACAAAACAAGGGAGATAGGCTTGGTGAAGGCCCAAGGCCAGGGCCTGTGAACCGCCGAAGGAAGACTTGCTCCGTAAGGCATGAGTAGTTAGAAACTAAGTCGGTCACATTGTGTGAACCAGCCGGGACTCTGTAAGCTGCCAGGTCCCAAACTATGTATATAAAGGGTGAGACCCGGCGGCGGGTTAACTCAAGAAACAAGTAATCGACTACTAGGTCAAGCGTATTCGCTCCCTTGTTATCAAAACTCAAGCAATACAACTAGAAGCAGGACATAGGCTTTTACCTCCACCACGAGGGGCCGAACCTGGGTAAACTCCTTGTGTTCTTTGTCTTGTTCAACTCCTTCAAGCTAACCTAGTTGCGATGGCTCCACACCTAAGTCCTTTCACTAGGGCATCTGCTGTAACAAATCCACAATAGTTGGCACCCGCCGTGGGGCCTGAGCACGGTGGTTTTGAGTTCTTGAAGGGCAGCTTCTTTGGGATCAAGGGATATGTCGTGGGCTGGATGACCAAGGGCCGCCGCAGCAAGATCTAGATCGATGATTCTGGCTGGGGTCCCGAGGCTGATTCAATCGAGTATGGGTATCGGGTCCCCTTCGGCAGAATTCAAGTCTTCATCGGCAAGACTGATGAATCAGATCCTAAGCTCGCCTGCTTCGACATTGTCCAGATGGCTCAGCGCTCGAGACTCGCCAAGGTTCAACTCGCTCGAAAGTGTACTTTCGTTGGTTTTATCCATGGGACGTACCTTGAGGAGGGCTCTATGTCTGGTGGAGAGACGACCATCTATTCAAGTGATGAGTCTTCAACTGGCGAGACCAAATCAATCTTAGGAGCTACTCCGATGGTGACAGTTTTCCGGACCCCTATGAGCCGCTGACCAGAGCTGCTATCTTCATGGACGGTATGCAAGAGGTGTCGAATTCATCGACTGCTGTGGCTATGACCTCTAGTTCAACAGCTGTTGTGACGGCCGGAGCAAGAAGCCCTGTGTGCCCGCCGGCTCAGGTCTTATCCGAGCTCTTAGAGGCTTTGGCAACTTTGTTAGCTGTAGAAGTAACCCCGACGACTCAAGCACAACACAAGGTGGAAGTTACGAAACTTCGGGATGAGATAGCTCAGGCTAAGGAGGAGCTTAATGCTTAGAATGCTAGGATGGCAACAGAGCAGGCTGCTTTGGAGGCTGAGTCATAGCGAGTATGCACCGAGGCTTTCCGTCTAAGTCTAACCAGAATGCATCAAACACAGTTTTATGGAGGAGGCACCAGAGCCATTTGCCTCCGCATTTTAAGGGGAGGAACCTCTTCATTACACCCGGTGCAGGGCCAAGTAACCCTCCCGGTATGACCCGGGGGCTGAGGCACCTGTGACTGGAGTGGCGGCTCAGCCTCGCGCAGCAATCCCACCCCGTATAGATATAACCCCGCCTTAGCGAGCATCAATCCCTCCGAGTCATTATTCTAACCCGTTGGATAACATGATTACTGCGGCTTCATGGCTGGCGGCTCTTCCCATTGAAGGCGAGTCTCCTGTTGCGATAGAGGCCCAGAACGTTGTGGAACTTCTTTAGACGGCAGTTGCTCAGCAGGCGGCGTACTCTTATAGCCGCGAGCGAATCCATTCAACTCCGCTTCAGAGTCAAATCTACAGCCGGTGTGTTGAGTCGCTGGCGGTTTCCAGCAACGAACGGCGTCATAATATTCAGGTTCTAATAGATCAAGCTAGAGCACGCCAAGATGTAGAGCTGGCAGCTTAGTTAGCGGTTCATCGACAGCCTCAGCTAAACCCTTCTGTGTCTATAGAAGAGGGAATGACCTCTCGGTCAGTTGGAGTACCCTATCTGGTGCCGGATCTCCGAAATGAGTGTCTGCCCAATGACTTTAAGAGTCCTCGTAAGGTGCGTAATTACACAACTGATCAACCACCTGAGGTTTGGATTGAGAGCTATGAGCTGGCCATGGAGATGCTGGATGTTAATGATGTTGTATGTGCCAAATACTTCACCATGATGTTAGATGGGCCGGCACGAACTTGGCTGAAAGGGTTACCTGCCAACTCCATCAGTTCATGGGCTGAGTTGAAGGCACGCTTTATTCAGAATTTCAAAGATGCGTGCAGCCTCTGTCAATTATTGACCTAGACGCTTGTGTCCAGCACGAGGATGAATTGGCCCACCATTGGGTGCGTCAGGTATCAACTATTATTCACTCATTAGATAGCATCAATGCTGGCTCTGCTGTTTTAATTCTGGAGAAAAATTGTCATTTTCTCCCCTTCAAGCAGAAGTTAGGGCAGCTTAAACGTCATTGCAATGACATGGGAGAGGTTATGGAGGCTCTCATCAAATATGTCGACTCTGACAATACTAAAGTGAAAGCACAAATGCTCCCTGGGTGATTTTGGTAATTAGTGTCAACATATCTCTTGTTGGACTAATACTTTTATCTAGTATATTTCAGATGAGTTCAACATCGGAGTGGCACGACAAGAGGATGTGGAACCCCTTCAAGATGCTAAGGACAAACATTGGCAAAAGGTCAAGACTCTTCATTTCAATTTAGTCATCCAAGATCACATTGAGTCCATAGGAAAGCCAATACTATTAAAACGGGATGAGGTGTTGCTTAATGGCTTGCTTGCTCAAAGTGCTTAGTGATATGCTCCAAAACCTTCAACCACTTTCTTATTTCCACATATGTCCCAAACCTAAAGTCAAACTCGGACCCACCGATTTGATTCATCCGACGCCACCGAGTTCATTGACATAGCCACTGCCAAAAACCCTAATCAGTTCGGTCTCACCGATGGGATCTCGGTCTTGTCGAGATGGCCTTGCAAACTCTCTCTTACCTATTGCAGTCATTTCGGTCTCACAGAGATATGCAGTCGGTCCCATCGAGTTTGCTTGACCAAGTCTCCATTTGCTTATTGTTGAAATCGGTCCCACCGACTTCATGCAATCGGTCTCACCGAGATAAGGTTTTGCCCTAACCCTAGCACATCGGTCCCACCGAGTTGACCTTGTTGGTCCCACCGAAAACTCTAACGTTCACATTTTGAAACAGGTCGGAATCACCGAGTTTCACTATTCGGTCCCACCGAATTTGGTAAATTGTGTGTAACGGCTAGATTTTGTGTGGAGGCTATATATACCCCTCCATCCCCCTCTCCATTTGTGAGAGAGGCATCAGGACGTGCCTACACTTCCACTACTCATTTTCTGAGAGAGAACCACCTACTCATGTGTTGATACCAAGACATTCCAATCCAACCACAAGAATCTTGATCTCTAGCCTTCCCCAAGTTGCTTTACACTCAAATCATCTTTTCACCATATCCAAATCTGTGAGAGATAGTTGAGTGTTGGGGAGACTATCATTTGAAGCACAAGAGCAAGGAGTTCATCATGAACACACCATCTATTACCTTTTGGAGAGTCGTGTCCCCTAGATTGGTTAGGTGTCACTTGGGAGCCTCCGTCAAGATTATGGAGTTGAACTAAGGAATTTGTAAGGGCAAGGAGGTCACCTACTTCGTGAAGACCTACCCAAGTGAGTAAAGTCCTTCGTGGGCGATGTCCATGGTGGGATTGAGGGAGTCCTGGATTAGGGGGTCCTCGGATAGCCTGACTATGTACTTGTGCCGGACTGTTGGACTATGAAGATACAAGATTGAAGACTTCGTCCTGTGTCCGGGTGGGACTCTCCATTGCGTGGAAGGCAAGCTTGGCAATTCGGATATGTAGATTTCCTTCTCTGTAACCGACTATGTGTAACCCTAGCCCCCTCCGGTTTCTATATAAACCGGAGGGTTTAGTCCGTAGGACAAGAACAATCATAATCATAGGCTAGCTTCTAGGATTTAGGCTCTACGATCTCGAGGTAGATCAACTCTTGTAATACTCATATCATCAAGATCAATCAAGCAGGAAGTAGGGTATTACCTCCATAGAGAGGGCCTGAACCTGGGTAAACATTCTGTCCCCCGCCTCCTGTTACCATTAGCCTTAGACGCTCAGTTCGGGACCCCCTACACGAGATCCGCCGGTTTTGACACCGACATTGGTGCTTTCATTGAGAGTTCCACTGTGTCGTCATGGTAAGGCTTGATGGCTCAGCTTGTTATCAAGGACAACATCACCTCTGGGGGAGCCCTGGCTTTAGGCCAAACTCTTCCACTAGGCCACGCCGATGATGACTTCTCGGGTCATCAAAAATAGCCTCCATGTCAGCTCGGAATACACCGAGCAGATGGATCCAATGGAGCTCTCGTCCTTGAACAAGCTCTTGGATCGCATCGCCGCCTTGGGAGTCGCCACGGACTATGATCGGATTGGGCTTAAACCCGATCAAAGAAAGATTAACTCTTCGTCGGTCACCCATCAGATAGCGGTGGTGGAGGAACAATGCAGCGATTCTTCCTCTATTTTGAGGATGAACTATGTCCGGATTCCCGAGCTCTTCGAGCCGGATACCCATCTGCGGGAGGACATAACCCAAACTCCAAACTTAGAATCAGACACCGGGCCAGAAAAATTGGGCAACATCCCAGAACCCGAACTGCAAAATTCGGAAGTCCCTCTGCCCCTGGGTTTCAGATCAGGTCAGGGTTCGGACTTAAATCCAGCCACCCACCTAGATACAAGCGATGTTTCCCACATTAGACAACAATCCCAAGAGACAGTACATCACTTATGGGCCAGATTCCTCCTTGTAATGAGCAAGGTCAAGGATTGTCGCGAGGAAGACACAATCTCATTCTTTTGCAAAAATTACACGAACAAGGGAATCCAAGTCGCAGAGACATATCACACTTTGCCGACTTGGTGGCCATAGTACAGAAGCACTGTGCGATGGAAAGCGCCTGGAAAACCCAAGCAAAATTATGAGATCCTCCGGCTCTCACTAAACCCCTCGTCCAAACTAAAAGAGTGCACTCTCACAAGTCACCCAATCCAATTACAAAGAAACCAAAGCCCACTATAGGGCGTGGAACCGTATTGGAGGGATGGACCAATGGGCCATGCAAAATTCACACCACACCGGATGCCATACCAACACACAGCCTCAGAGCATGTTGGATACTTCGGCAGGTGGCCAAGAGCAGCGAGGATCTCCTCATTAATGATACCATAGAGCATCATCCCGCAGAAAACAACAATACAGTATTGACAGTCTTCGAGACTTTCACCTAAAACAATAGGCGCAAGAGAGCACTCCGCAGCCTCGCCGAAGTCTGCCATGTTGCAGCACTAAATCCATGGAATGACACGGCCATAACCTTCAACGCCAGTGATGAACCTCAATTCCGAACAGTACGAGCACCAGCCGCTTTGGTCCTTAGTCCAATTATGGACGGCTTCCGGCTTACTAAAGTGCTCATGGACGGTGGCAGCGGATTAAACCTCATCTACAAGGAAACTCTCAACAAAATGGAAATAGACAAGAGCTGCATTAAGCAAAGCAGCACGACCTTCGGAGGAATTATCCCTAGTCGGGGGGCATGATGTGCGGGAAAAATCACGCTCGATGTGGTATTCTGCACGCCGGAGAATTACAGGTCCGAAGAAATAACATTCCAAGTGGCCCCATTCAAAAGCGGATACCATGCCCTTTTAGGGCGGGATGCATTCACGATCTTCCAAGCTATACCCCATTACGGGTACATGAAGCTCAAGATGCCCGGGCCCAATGGAATCATCACTCTAGCCAGTGATCCGGACATAGCACTCCACACTGAAAACAAAACCGCCGCCCTGGCCCTTGAGGCATTATCCCAAGCCCTCGCGGCCGAAGAACTAACTACGCTGCGCTCCACAGTGGACAGGGACGACCTGATACTCGACAAACGATCCAAGTCCACCTCTTTCAAACAAGCGTACGAAATAGTCAAATTCCAAGTCCACCCAACGGACTCTACAAAAACAGCATCCATCGGGGCACAGCTGAACCCCACAATAGACGCCTCACTGCGGGCATTCTTGCGCGAGAATTGGGACATCTTTGCCTGGCACCCTTCGGACATGCTAGGCATCCCACGCAGGCTGGCCGAGCATAGCCTAAATATATTGAAGGGATACAAGCTGGTCAAGCAGACTCTTCGGCGCTTTTCAAAACCTAACAAGCCATCGGAGAGGAGCTAGCCAAGTTACTAGAAGCCGGATTCATCAGAGAAATAAAACACCCGGACTGGATAGCAAACCTGGTGATGGTACCAAAGAAGGACAAATCCTGGTGCCTATGTGTCGATTTCAAGGACCTCAATAAGGCTTGCCCCAAGGATCCCTTCCCTCTCCCCCGCATCGATCAAATCATCGATGCTACCACAGGACATGACTCATTGTGCTTCCTCGACGCATACTCCGGATACCATCAAATCAAGATGACGGAGTCCGATCAAGCCGCAACGGCATTCATCACTCCATACGGCCCCTTCCATTTCATCACCATGCCTTTCGGGCTCAAAAATGCCGGTGCAACCTATCAACGCATGATTCAAACATGCCTAGAAAAACAAATCGGCAAAACAATTGAGGCATACGTAGACGACGTGGTCATCAAGACCAGACACGTCGAATCTTTAATAGACGACCTGAGGCTTACGTTCGACAATCTCCGAACATATGACATCAAGCTCAATCCAGAAAAATGCGTTTTCAGCATTCCTACTGGAAAGCTCCTAGGTTTCATCGTTTCCAATAGAGGAAGTGAAGCAAACCCGGCCAAAATCCGAGCTTTGTCACAGTTGGCTACCCCAACAGACCTCAAGCAAATCCAGAAATTAACTAGATGCGTGCCTGCCTTAAGCCGCTTTATCTCCCGATTGGGAGAAAAGGCACTACCTCTCTATCGCCTTCTTCGATGCACCGAACATTCGAGTGGAAGGATGCGGCCACGGCCGGACTGGAAGAAATAAAGGCTCTCTTAGCCAGCAACCCAGTCCTGGCTGCACCAAACATCGGCGGACCCATGCTGTTATATATAGCTGCAACGCACCAAGTTGTAAGCGCAGTGCTCATCGTCGAACGAGAGGAGGACGGACACAAGTTCCTCCTTCAAAAGCCGGTAGACTACGTATCCACTGTCCTCACACCATGCAAGTCATGATACCCACATTATCAAAAGATAGCATACGCGGTCTTCATGGCATCCCGGAAACTACGACACTACTTTCAAGAGTGTTCAAGCACGGTGGCCTCCGAAGTACCACTCAATGATATAATAAATAACTGTGATGCCACGGGCCGGATTGCTAAGTGGGCCATCGAGCTCCTCCCGTTCGACATCATATATAAACCACGGCGATCCATTAAGTCGCAAGTACTGGCTGACTTCGTCGCCGAATGGACAGAAGCCGAACTCCCTAAAGAGTACGGCGCATACTATCGGATGTCGGGTTCCAGCAAAACCCTTAAGGTTCGAACTCTGGGGTGCGCGCGAAGATCTCTCCCATATCGACCCACGTCTGAGCGCCTCGCTGAGAATCTAAACTACATGATGAACAACACGAGGGACACAGGATTTATACTAGTTTGGGCCACCAATGTGGTGTAATACCCTACTCCAGTGTGTGGTGTGGTGGATTGCCTTAGGGGCTGATGATGAACAGTACAAGTGGAAGAATAGCCTCGCGAGAGGTGTTCTTGGGCTGGTGCGGTGAACTACTTGGGTGAGTTCAATTGCCTCTGGGTCTGATGAGAACTCGATGAGATGCCTCTCTACTGTGGTGGCTATCCTATTTATAGAGGCCCTGGTCCTCTTCCCAAATATTGAGCGGGAAGGGCGCCAACAACGGCCATTTTGAAGGGGAACATCTAGTACAAGCTATCATGACTAAAGTTGGTATTCGGCTGCCAAAGGCACTAGCGATGACGCTGTCTTGGGCTCCATGGTGACCTCCATCCTGCTGCTCTGCTAGTCTTGGTCTCGTTGCACCGAAATGGTAACCTTTGCCTGATGCCTCGTTACTCCATGCCTGTGCTTGCCCCCTTTGCACCAAAGAGGAAACAAGGACACTGCGCAGGCCGGTGCCCACCTGGCGCCCGTCTGGTCTCGATCGTCATAGCTTGCGTCATGAGCACCTCGCGAGGTACCCTTGCCTTGATCTCTCCGCCTCCTCGCGAGCCTGCCTGGTGAGGCTGCTCCTGAGGAAGCCTTGCACCATCCGCCCCGTGAGGCTTGGCCCCTCGCGAGGGTCCTGAGCTTGAGCTGACGAAGATGGGCCGTATTGGGCTACCACTTGAGCGACGCCGCAGGCCGTAGGCAGGAAAGTCTGGGGACCCCCGTTCCCAAAACGCCGACAGTAGCCCCCGGGCCGAAGGAGCGCTCGGACTTGTCTTAGCAGAGAAGCGAAGGGGCAAATGTGGAGCGCCGCGGGCCCCAATAGCCTGCGGCCTTGGGCGCCGCGTGGCGGTTGATTGGACGTGGGAGTGTCCGCTTCCCCATGCTACCTCGACAACTGCCCGACTTGACAAGTCCCTGCATGAAAAAACGAGTCATGATTACCTGTGGTCGTGGAGACCGGCGGTTGGCCTCCCTCGGGTTATAAATGCGGGAGGGCGCAGGCCCCCGCTGCACATCTTCCTCCTTTCTCTTGCTTCTTCTTTCTCCCTACTCCAGTCATCCGCCGCGTCCTATGGCGCTGCCGAAGAGGTTCTCGGCCGCGGAGAAAGGAAAGGCTCGTCGGGAAGGGCCTGACTCTCCTCCGCCCAAGCGCGGGCAAGATCGTCCCTGCAAGCACCCGGCGACTCCCGGGTGGCTCCTCGTGGTCGTGGCGGTGATCTCCCGCGCGGTGACGGGCGTCCGGTGGGTGAGGGGAGGCGTGTTGTGGCTGTGCCGCCTCCCAGGCCGCGCTTCCACTCGGCTGAAGTGTTGCCGGAGTTCGTCGTGTGGTCGGCGGACCTGAACAGTAGCTGGCTCCAGCTTCCCTGCTTCTTCGCAGGTGAACTCCCGGCCGGCGCTCCTGGCGGCTTCTGGCTCCAAGAGGACGGCTGCTGCAGCAGGGCTTCCTGGGTCTCATTGGAGATCTCTATCGCCGGGAACGTGGCTTTGGCCCACGGCTGGCAAACGTTTGCTCGCATGCGTGGCCTGGGCCGGCAGTGCACCCTGCATTTCAAGTTTGACGGCGACGCCACCCTCTATGTGAGGGTGTTCGGAGAGGATGGCCGCCGCGTCGGGTGCTGCCCTGAAGATGATGACGACGACCGGGTGCTTAGCCTCGGCAACGGCCGTGATGAAGACGAAGGCGGGCCCGTGCCTGGCGGCGTTCGCAGCTCGCCAAGCTTTGACGGCTCCTCCTCTGATGACAGCTCCTCCAGCGGTGGCCGTGATCAACCACCGCGCCGTCGTGCTTGCTTCGAGGGGGGTAATGGGTCATCCCGCCGTCGCGCCTCGGTGAAGCATGAGGAGGGGTCAGATTGAGCTCCGGAGGGCGGTGCGGATCCCCCTCCACGAGTTGTCGCCGGGCAAGATGCGTTTATTTTGTTTTTCTCCTTTTCCTGCATAGAAAGAGAGAGAGAGAGAGAGAGAGAGAGAGAGAGAGAGAGAGAGAGAGAGAGAGAGAGAGAGAGAGAGAGAAGTGCGGAGCCCCGTGGGGGCATGTTGGACTGTTGCCTTTAATTATTATGCTATTTCAATTATTCCCATGCCGTGTTGCGATATTGCGTGCTCATGCGTAGGAACAACTTAGCTTAGGGGACTCGCTGCAGTCTTCGCCTGGTGAGGCTCCTCCCCGAGGCCTTGTCGAGTGTCTTGAGGCCTGCAAAAATTAGCCAGAGGGATAGCTTTTCGAACCCTAGTCGTGCGGGTGACCGGCTCGGGTCCCATGTTCGTGCCGCAATGCCCGTGGGGCATGGACCGGGAGGAGTGCTCCCGTTGTCACCTTGAGTAGGGAAGCCTCGTGAAATTAGGTCATAAGATACTTGCGTGGGCGCCCGCGCAGCCCCGTCGCGAGGCTTGCGAGAGAGAAGATGAGTCAGGCGAGCAACAAAGACAAAGAATCATGGGCCGGGGACGGCAAACAACACTAAAAGCAACTCCAATAAAGTTTCGAACAAGGGTGAACAAGCCAACTGCAGAAAGCAAATGAAAAGCTGCGTCCGGTACCTAATCTAGTCTTCGACATCTTCTCACCAGCACGGAGCTAAGTGCTACCACTGGGCGTGGGCGGGAGCACCCGAGGCCCGAGGGCGGCACTCCGGAGACTCCGGGGCGTGTACAGCCCCAACTCATTATTACGTGAGAGTGTCTCGGGCGGCGAGCTTCATAGGCATTGGCCTTCTTCACAGGCATCGGGCCTTTTCTTCGCGGGCGATGAGCTTCACGGGCACTGGGCCTTCTTCACAAGCACCGGGCCTTTCCTTGGGATGACGAGCTTCACAGGTGCTGGTCCTTCTTTATAGGCACCGGGCCTTACTTCAAGGGTAAAATCTCCGGAGGTGCTGAATGTTCCACGCGTTCGGGACGGGCACCCCCTCCTGGGTCTCCAAGCGTGCGGCGCCAGGTCTGGAAACATGAACAACCTTGAACGGGCCCTCCCACATAGGCGAGAGCTTGTGTATCCCTTCCCTAGAGAGCACCCGCCTGAGCACGAGGTCACCTACCTCGAGAGTCCTGGGGTGGATGTGGTGGCAATGGTACCGCCGCAGCGCCTGCTGGTATCTTGCCGCTCGAAGCACGGCCTCCCGGCGGTGTTCCTCCTCCAGCACGAGATCCATCCCCCGCAAGGCGTCCTGCTGTGCTTTGTCAAACGCCAGAACCCGCGGGGAGCGACGCCTGACCTTGTGAGGGAGGACCGCCTCTGCTCCGTAGACGAGGAAGAACGGGGTTTCGCCGGTTGACTTGGTAGCGGTTGTGCGGATGGACTACAGCACGGACTGGAGCTCGTCGTACCAGCCCCTGCCGCAGGCCTCCAGCTTCTTCTTGAAGGTCCTGGTTTTGAGGCCCTTCAGGACCTCCACATTGGCGCGTTCAGCCTGGCCGTTGCTCCGAAGGTGTGCCACCGAAGCGTAGCATATCTGCGTTCCAAGCTTAGCACAATATGTTTTGAGGAGATTGCTGGTGAACTACGAACCGTTGTCGGTGATGATGCGGTTAGGCACCCCAAACCGGCTCACGAGGCCCTTGATGAACTTGATTGCTGAACCAGCTAGGATGGTGCGGATAGCTTCCACCTCTGCCCACTTAGTGAACTTGTCAATGGCGACGTATAGGTAGCGATAGCCCCCTGGCGCCCGAGGAAACGGGCCCAAAATGTCCAGCCCCCAAACCGCGAATGGCCATGAGAGTGGAATGGTCTACAGGACTTGAGCTGGCTGATGAATCTACTTGGCGTGGAATTGACAGCCTTCACCAGCTCGATTGCGTCGTTGAGTGCTGTAGGCCAATAGAATCCGTTGTGAAACGCCTTGCCAACGAGGGTCCGTGATGACGAGTGGTGCCAACAGTCTCCCCCGTGAATGTCTGCCAGCAACTCCTTCCCCTGCTCCCTGGAGATGCAACCTAGGGACACATCATTTGGCCGCTTCTGGTACATCTCTCTGTCTCGGATGCAGTAGGTCGTGGCCTACCGCGCCACGCGTTTCGCGTCCTCCTCCTTCTCTGGCAGAGTCCCTTGCATCAGGTAATCTTTCAGCTCCGCAGTCCAACATCCCTCCTGAGGCTCCAGCGCTAGGAGCAAGCGTGCTCCTGAGGTTGGGCCACATACCGGAGCTCCCGAGGCAGGTGGTTGAGGGAGCCCCTCCCGAGGCTGCGCTGTGCTTGATAGTGATGGTGTTGCTGAGGGCTTGAAGAGTCGTTCCTCGAAGACGCCAGGCTCTTGAGACAGCCGCCTGGATGCCCTACTGGTGATGTCATCGGCCTCTTGGTTGGTGCCACGGGGCACATGCTGCAACTCCAACCCCTGAAACTGCTTTTCCATTCTGCGGACCTCCGCGAGATATGCTTCCATGTGCTCGTCCTTCGGCTCATACACCTTGTTGGAGAAGTTGACGAGGAGCTGCGAATCACCCTTGATGATGAGGTGCTTTACCCCCAAGGCCGCTGCGGCCTTCAAGCCTGCTATCAGGGCCTCATATTCTGTTATGTTGTTGGAGACCTTCTCTCCATGCTGGAAACAGAGTTGTACGGCGTAATAGAGCTTGTCCTGAGTGGGAGATATAAGCACTACGCCAGCCCCCGCGCCATGTCACGAGAATGCTTCATCGAAGTACATGACCCTGCCGTCCGGCGCCTCACTTCCTGGGGAAAGTGACCGATCTTCGCCTGCTTCGAGCCCTGGCGCCTCTGTCCATTCTGCCACAAAATCTACAAGTGTGGCTCCTTTGACGACTCTCGTCGTGCTGAATTCCAACTGAAATGCTTGCAGCTCGATGTTCCATTCAGCGACTCTTCCCGCTGAGTTGGGACTCCTGAGTACCCTTTCCAATGGATATGCCGAGACGACCTTGATGGGGTGACCTTGGAAGTAGTGCTGCAGCTTGTGCAAGGCCACTAATAGTGCGAGCAAGAGCTTCTAGGGCATGGGGTATCATGCCCTCGCGTCCCGCAGCACCGTGCTAACGAAATACACTGGATGCTCGACGAGGGTAGGTGTGTTGGCGAGGTCTGTGCCCTACGAAGGGCCAGGCACCTCTTGAGACAATGGAGCCCCCAGCCCCTGGCTGCCTGGTGTGGCCTCTTCAGCCCTGGGGGCGTCCCCCTGTTGAGGCTGGCTTCCATCTGCTGTGGACATGGGCTTCGTGAGGCCTTCTTGGTCTTGCGCTGCCGTGACCGGGTCCGTGGCCGGTCCTGGGGCAACTCTGACCTGGCGCTCCTCCCGTATCGCCACTAGAGCTGCACTGGTGGAGTAGGGCGTGGCAACGAGGTAGAGCACCAAGGTCTCCCGATGGCGTGGGGCCACCATCACCGAAGGGCTGGTCAGGTACTTCTTGAGGTCTTGGAACGCTTTGCCAGCCTCTTGAGTCCATTCGAACGGGCCCTTCTTCTTCATCAGGTTGAAAAAGGGCACGGCATGTTCCCCCAGCTTGGAGATGAAGCGTCGTAACACGGTCACTCGCCCAGTGAGCTTCTGCATTTCCCTGAGGGTTTGTGGCGGACTCATGTGTTCGACTGCCTTAACCTTCTCCGGGTTAGCCTCTATGCCTCTGTGGGACACAAGGAAGCCCAGAAGCTTGCCAGAAGGAACACCGAACACGCACTTCTCCGGGTTGAGCCATAGGTCCACCTCGCCAAGGCTCACGAAGGTTTCTTCCAGGTCCTATATCAGGGTTTTGGCCTCCTGATACTTCACCACGATGTCGTCAATGTATGCCTCGGTGTTTCTTCCGAGCTGCCGGCCCAAGGTGATATGCATCAGTTGCTGAAAGGTTGCGCCTGCATTGCACAACCCGAATAGCATGCAGGTGTAGCAGTACACCCCGCACGGGGTCAGGAAGGCCGTTTTCTCCACGTCTTCTACTGCCATCTTGATTTGGTGATAGCCAGAGAAGGCATCCAGGAAGCACAACAGGTCGCACTCGGTGGTGGAATCGACGATCTGGTCAATGCGTGGGAGCGGGAATTGGTCTTGAGAGCAGGCTTTGTTGAGGTTGGTGAAGTCGACGCACATGCGCTCCTTTCCCCCCTTCTTCGGCACAACAATAGGGTTGGCCAGCCATTCAGGATAGCGGACTTCACGAATGACACCCGCAGCTTCAAGCTTACGGGTTTCTTGGATGATGAAGGCCTGCTTCTTGGTGGACTGTCGCCTTGCCTTCTGCTTCACGGGCGCACGTTAGGGCACACATTCAGGTGATGCTCAATCACCTCCCTTGGAACCCCCGCTAGCTGCTTGGGTTCCCACGTGAACACCTCCTTGTTCGTGCACAGGAACTTCACCAAGGCCTCCTCTTGTTCGGGGTTGAGATTGGCGCCTATGGTGAAAGTGGCGCCGGAGGATCCATCCTCATCGACTGGCACTTGCTTGGTCTTCGCCTTGTCTTGGGTGAACAACTGCTTCTTCTTGGTTGGCGCAGCCCCCTTGGCCTCGAGGGTGCCAGCGCCGATGGGCTGCGCCATGGCGGGCGCCTTGAAGGCGAGCCTGAGCGCCTGCAGGGCATCTTTTGTATCTCCAGGCACGGTGAGGACACCGCTGCTCCCGGGCATCTTCATGAGGTTGTAAGCCGGGTGAGTCGCTGCCATGAACTGGGCCAAGGCAGGGTAGCCGAGGATGGCGTTATACGGGAGGCCGATGGGGGCGATGTCAAAGTCGACCAACTCCGTGTGGAAGTTGTCATGGGTGCCAAAGGTCACTGGGAGGTGGATCTGCCCCAGGGAGCCGGTGGAACCGCCTCCGACGCCCGAGAAGGTCCTGCTGGGCTGAAGTCGCTCCAGCGGCACGTGGAGGAGGCTGAAGGCCTCCATCGAGAGCACGTTGAGGCCGGCACCGCCGTCGATGAGGATCCTGGTGACGGCCACCTGGCAGATGGTGGGGGTGCATAGCATCGGGAGCGCGCCCGAGCAGGCAGTGTTGGAGGGGCGATCGTCCGAGTTGAAGGTCAAGTCGGCCTTGGGTGCCACCCATCCCGGGGGAGCTTCGCGGCGCTTGAAGGAGGCACCGATTTGGCGGGCGAACAGCTTGACGTGGCGGCTCGAGGGTGGGGCTTGCGAGCCACCCAGGAGAGCTGCGACGACCAGAGGCGCTAGCACAGCATAATGGGCGAGGAAGAGGCTACGCAGCTCCTCCCAGGAGGCCACTGAAGCCGCTGGCAGGTGGAACAGCCACATGCGCGGGATGCCGGTGAGGGCCATGAGCAGCCAGTTAGCCATGACCCTGTCGTCGCCCCGGGCCTTGAGAACGGCCTCCTCATACGCCAGCAGGAAAGCTAGCGGATCTGTCGCGCCGTTGTAGCACGGCGGCATGTCTGGCTTGAACTTGTTCGGCCACTGCACCTGCCGCAAGGCGGGCGCCAAGGCTCGGAGCCCCCTGGCCCCAGTGCCGGCGTCGGTAGCCGGAGCGGGCGGCGTGTTGTCCGCCATGAGGATGAAGCGCGGTGTTGACGAAGAGCGGGTCAACGGAAGGGTGAGCTCCGGCGCACCCCTACCTGGCGCGCCAAATGTCAGATGTTGAGTTCCGGCAAAACCCTTAAGGTTCGAACTCTAGGGTGTGCGCTAAGATCTCTCCCCTACCGATCCACGTCCAAGTGCCTCGCTGAGAATCTAAGCTACACGATGAACAACACGAGGGACATAGGATTTATACTAGTTCGGGCCACCGATGTGGTGTAATACCCTACTCCAGTGTGTGGTGTGGTGGATTGCCTCTGGGGCTGATGATGAATAGTACAAGGGGAAGAACAGCCTCGTGAGAGGTGTTCTTGGGCTGGTGCGGTGAACTACTTGGGTGAGTTTGATAACCTCTGGGTCTGATGAGAACTCGATGAGATGCCTCTCTACTGTTGTGGCTATCCTATTTATAGAGGCCCTGGCCCTCTTCCCAAATATTGAGCGAGAAGGGCACCAACAACAGCCATTTTGAAGGGGAACATCTAGTACAAGTTATCCTGACTAAAGTTGGTCTTCGGCTGCCAAAGGCAGTAGCGATGACGCCGTCTTGGGCTCCACGGTGACCTCCATCCTGTCGTTCTACTGTTCTTGGTCTCGTTGCACCGAAATGGTAACCCTTGCCTGATGCCTCGGTACTCCATGCCCGTGCTTGCCCCCTTTGCAGCAAAGAGGAAACAAGGACATTGCGCACGCCGGCGCCCGCCTGGCTCCCGGCTGGTCTCGATCATCATGGCTTGCGTCATGAGCACCTCACGAGGTACCCTTGCCTTGACTCTCCGCCTCCTCGCGAGCCTGCCTGGTGAGGCTGCTCCTGAGGAAGCCTTGTGTCGTCCGCCCCGCGAGGCTTGGCCCCTCACGAGGGTCTTGAGCTTGATCTGACGAAGATGGGTCGTATTGGGCCACCACTTGAGCCACGCCGCAGGCCGCAGGCAGGCAAGTGTAGGGACCCCCATTCCCAGAATGCCGACACATACTCCAATTGGATCATGCACTTTGACGGCTCTAAGATGCTGGCATGTCTGGGAGCGGGCGTTGTCCTGACATCCCCCACCGGAGATAAAGTCCAATACGTACTCCAAATACTATACATAGATTCCAACAATGCAGCCGAATACGAGGCTCTGTTGCAAGGTCTTCGGATGGCAGTCTCCATGGGCATCCAACGCCTAGAAGTGCGTGGGGATTCGACCCTCGCAATATCTCAAATAAATGGAGACTTTGACGCCAAGGACCCAAAAATGGCGGCTTACCGCAATGTCGTCCTCAAGATGTCAGGTCGGTTCGAGGGGCTCGAATTCCATCATGTGGTCTGAGTAAACAACCAAGTGGCGGATATCCTCGCCCGCATCGGAGCTAAGCGCGACCCCGTCCCACCCAATATCTTCTTGGAAAGGCTGTTCAAGCCATTCGTGGTGTGGCAAGGGGAGACCGGCAATACTAGCCCGGATCCGATCACAACCCCAGATTCAGAACACACTGACATAATCAGGGGCTCCACCACCGAAATAACACCTTTGGCCCACATAATCATGGCTGCCATCGACCCGTGGGCAGAACCCTTCTTAGCCTACCTAAATAGGAAAGAACTCCCCGAGGATCAAAATGAGACACGTTGCATTGTGCGGCGCTCTAAAGCCTACAAGGTTCACGAGGGAGAGCTTTATAAGAAAAGCGCTACCAGAGTACTCCAAACGTGCATCTCCGAAGAGGAAGGGCGGCAGCTCTTGGCCGAAATTCATGCTGGACTCGATGGCCACCACGCCGCAGCTCGGGCCCTTGTAAGCAAGGCCTTCCGTACAGGTTTCTACTGGCCGACAGCCCGAGCAGATGGATAGGACCTCGTCCAACATTGCATCGGTTGCCAGCTTTTCGCAAACCAAAGCCATACGCCACCTATCGCTCTCCAAACAATCCCCATAACTTGGCACTTTGTGGTCTGGGGGCTCGATATGGTCGGACCCCTTAAAGGAGGAAGCCATAAGAAAAAATACATATTGGTCATGGTGGATAAATTCACCAAATGGATAGAGGCCAAACCAGTTAAAACGGCCGAATCCGGACCAGTGATAGACTTCATATTACACCGTTACGGTGTCCCCCACAGCATCATCACCGATAATGGCTCTAACTTCACAGTCGACGAGGTGAAAACTTGGTGCGGCAACATGGGCATTAAGCTCTATTACACCTCCGTCTATCACCCCCAAACAAACGGTCAAGTCGAACGAGCAAATGATCTTATTATGAGTGGCATCAAACCCATACTAGTACGATCCTTGAAGGAATCAGATACGCACTGGGTCGAGGAGCTCGACTCCATATTATGGGGACTGCAGACCACGCCAAATCGCACTACCGGATACACACCATTCTTCATGGTGTACGGCGCAAAGGCGGTATTGCCCTGCGATATCATTCATGACTCACCTCGAGTACGCATGTACGAAGAGAGATAAGCCGAGCTTGATCGGCAGGACAGTCTAGATGCCCTAGAGGAGGAGCGCGACGTTGCAAAAGCCCGTTCCGCATTCTATCAGCAACAGGCTCGAAGGTATCAAAGCAGAGAAGTACGGGCCAAAAGTTATAACGTTGGCGAACTCGTTCTACGCCTACCAGAGAAGAAAAAGGACAAGCTCAGGCCCAAGTGGGAGGGTCCCTTCATCATTGATAAAGTTCTCACCGGAGGAGCGTACCGCCTGCGTGATGCATCAGATAATCGACTCGATCCGAACCCATGGACCGCGGCCAGACTCCGAAGATTCTATGCCTAGCGTTGGACTCTATGTACGTCTCCTTCCTCCTCCTTTTTTAAATTATATCCTCTTTTTTTCTTTTTTTATGTGGCCCTATCGGTGTCAAAACCGGCGGATCTCGGGTAGGGGGTCCCGAACTGTGCGTCTAAGGCTAATGGTAACAGGAGGCGGGGGACACAATGTTTACCCTGGTTTGGGCCCTCTCGATGGAGGTAATACCCTACTTCCTACTTGATTGATCTTGATGATATGAGTATTACAAGAGTTGATCTACCACGAGATCGTAGAGGCTAAACCCTAGAAGCTAGCCTATGATTATGATTGTTCTTGTCCTACGGACTAAACCCTCCAGTTTATATAGACACCGGAGGGCGCTAGTGTTTACACAGAGTCGGTTACAGAGAAGGATATCTACATACCCGAATTGCCAAGCTTTCCTTCCACGCAAAGGAGAGTCCCACCCGGACACGGGACGAAGTCTTCAATCTGGTATCTTCATAGTCCAACAGTCTGGCTGTCCGAGGACGCCCTAATCCTGGACTCCCTCAATAGCCCCTGAACCAGGCTTCAATGACGATAAGTCCGGCGCGCAGATTGTCTTCGGCATTGCAAGGCGGGTTCCTTCTCCGAATACTCCATAGAAGATCTTGAATAAGAGGATCGTGTCCGGCTCTGCAAAATAAATTCCACATACCACCGTAGAGAGCACAATATTCCACAAATCTAATCTGCTGACAACTTTTCATAGCGTGACATCACACCACGGTCCGGTCATTACAAACCGTTTTTTCCAGCATGCCACCGCGCGTGTTGTGAGGCGGTTTTATTGGCACGTCTTGTCGAAGCAGAGATCAAGTCCCCTTATCACGGGATTCTCATCAATACGGGTGCGGGTAACCCAACCGCTCCATCAACGCGGCGCTTGGGAAATAAGCGAGTTTACCGGGCAAGTGGGGAGGCGCAGGATCCCTGCTGCCCTTATAAGGGGATAAGGACTCCCTTTTGCACCACGCCTTCTTCTTCCTCTGCTCATTCATTCCCCCTCGCTCAAGCCCAAGCGCCCAAGCGTTCATCTTCTCCGCCCAAAAATTTCTCTGGAAAATGTCCAGATCCGGAGCAGGAGGCAAGTGGATGGCCTCTACCGTCCCGGAGAAGGATATCAAAAAGCTTCGGGGGGCGGGTATCTGGCCAAGAAAATCGGCCACCATCCTCCGATGGCGGGACAGATCGTCCCTACTCCGGAACCCCACGAGAGGGTCGTGTTCCTCCCTCATTTTGTCCGCGGGCTAGGGTTTCCCCTCCACCCATTCGTTCGCGGCATCATGTATTATTACGGGATCGATTTTCATGATCTATCCCCAAACTCCTTCCTCAACATCTCGATGTTCATCGTCGTGTGCGAGGCCTTTCTCCGCATCTCGCCACACTTTGGCTTATGGCTGAAGGTTTTTAATGTGAAGCCCAAGGTAGTGAGCGGAGAGCACGCCGAGTGCGGAGGCGCCATGGTGAGCAAGATGCCCAATGTCACATGTCCAACAACAGCGGTTTTACATCACTAAGCCGCACGGCACAGAATGGGCCGCTGCTCCCGAATTCCGATCCGGAGCCCCCCTGCGGCTTACGTCCTGGCCCAAGAAGATCCTGAACTGGTCTTCATCTGACGAACTATCGGTCCTCTAGACGCGCGTCAAGGATATGGAAGACAAGAATATCAAACTTGTCAATGTAGTCCAGGTGATGTTAGTTCGCCGGATTCTTCCTTGTCAACGGGCTTGCAATTTGTGGGAATTCGACTTGGCCAAGCACCAGACCCTACTAGATCTCTTTGGTTCCTCGCACAAGGACATCTGGAAGATGCTTTTTAAGTCCGGCAAATCATGGCCGGAATCCACCGAGGACCGCGGGTACCAACTGTCCCGCCCTGCAAGTTTGGTAAGTCACTGTTATATTGTCAATTCGTATGTTTTATTTGCATATCCTGAGGAAAATACTTAATGTGTTTTCCACAACTCTCCTAGGGCTGGACGAAGAAGGCGGGCAGATCTACTATCCGGCCCCACTGCCAGAAGAACCAGCCGGCCCACTTCTGACGAAGATGCTGGTCCGACGCCTTACAAGGCGCCGAAGAAGAAGGCCGAGAAGGAGGCCAAGAATACCGGGGCGGCCTCCGTCGCCGTGGTGCCTCGGACACAAAATCCAAAGATTCCAATGCCCATTCTTCCTCCGAAGAGGACGGGGAGGAGGAGGAAGACGAATCCCCAACGAGGGGAAGAAAGAAGAGGACGGCCTCCTCATCCTTGGAGGCCGAGTCGCCTAAGAGGGGAAAACTCCTCTTCCAGAGGAGCCCACCGCCGCCGCCGATAGTAGCCCGGAGTGGGATCCCAGGGCCCAGCCCCTGGTGAACTCGCGAGTATACAAAATCTGAACACGCTTATGCGTCCAGGCTTGTCATGGCATAATATTTTAATCTGAGCCATACTTTTTTGCAGTCCGGCGAGGTCCCGCACCGAACAATCCTCGTCAGAGGATTTGCTAGGTCCGGATGCTATGGAGAGCGGGACACCCCCGAAGGCCCTTCCCCCAAACATGTGAATGACACCGAGATTTCATCCCAGGAGGACCCAGGCCAAGGAGGGGGTAAATATCGTAAAGGCGGCACCAGGAGGTCAAACTTCAGGGGTCGGACACATGGAAGAGAAGGCTACCATGGACGTCGACAGCGGGGGAGATCTAGAATTCGGCCCCCAACCGGACGCAATCCCGGAGACCAATATGGCTCCAGAATTAGGTAGGCGGCCTCCCTTGGCTGGAGGGGGCATGCCTGCTCCACCGGCAACCTCTATCCAACCAGAGGTGCCGGATACTTTATCGGCGGCGCTGAAAAGCGCCTCCATCGTTGATGAACATCGTGCCCTTATGGGTGCGGTGATCGAAAAGATTCAGTCCGCTGAGACTGGACTGAATGAATCCTGTATTAGCCTTATAAGAGGCTTTGAGGTATGTTTTGTGAGGTTTCTAAGAGTGTCATAGTATAGATAGTAGCCCCTGATACACTGTTCGGTGAAAGAAAGAACGGGACAGAGGATCAAATTTATGTTCGCATGAGACTTACTTGATGACATCTATTTCTCTTCTTTTATAAGCAGGCGTCTGTAGCGACTGCCGCCTCTCAGACTGCGGAAGTATCCGGACTGAGGCAGAGTCTGGAGCTAGCCGAAGGAGAACTTGGCCGAGTGAAGAAGCAGTTGGAGGATAACCAAGGTATGCAGAAACCTTGTTCATTTAGCACAAATGAATAAGTGTGCATGATAAAAATATTTTTATGATGTGCTCTAGGGGCGACGGCCGAAATTGAGGCTCTTAAGAAGGTTGTGGCCGAAGCCGAGAAGAAGGCAGCCGCAGAGCAGGCTGTCCGTGAAAAGCACGAGGCCAGGGTTATTGAAGCTGAGCGAGAGCTTCAGGAGGCCATGAAGAAATGCGAGACCTTGGAGCAGAGTTTATCAGGGAAAGAATCTGAACTCTCCCAAGCTCGTCAAGCCGCAAGTGATGCCCGGAGGAAGCCCAAGGTGCCCTAAAGAAAATCCAGGAGGCGAGGAAGATTGCGGCTGGTAAGGCTTTTTCTATACAAAGCAGGTATTTGAAAGGAGAGAATCAAGTTGAGAATTTGAATTCTGATTTCTCCATGGGTGTTTGCGGAGCTGCCACGTAGCATATCTGATGCCGCCCAATTCTGCCGAGCCGAGGAAAAGAGTACTGCGGAGAAGCTCTTCTGGTTGCAGTATTTGGCGCCGAATTATCCGGTGCCATTTGCCGATCAGCTGAAGAAGCTGATAGAATTGCATAAGGCAGCCGAACTAGCCATCAAGGATTTAATTATCCGGCTATGGCCCGCCGAGCCGATTCCAAGCAGTTACTTTGGGCTCGTGAAGCGGCTTGTGAATGCCTACCCTCGACTCGAAGTCGTCAAGCAGTCGGTCTATATGGAGAGTGCGTGAATGGCCTTCACCCGCGTGAAGGTGCACTGGAGGAAGATGGATGCGAAAAAGTTGATGACCGAGGGACCGCCGAAGGGGAAGGAGCACCGCAAGCCCGAATTATATTATGATAGTGTCCTGGAAGGAGCCCGCCTTGCGGCGGAGCAATGCACCAAGGACATTATATTTCCATGAATACAGTCATGTTGTCCTTTATAATGTTGAACAAGGTCATTTCTTTTATTTATTGCCTGTTATTTGAAAGTTTTTCCTCCTATGCGGTCGTTTTATATATTAATCCTGAGAGTTGGCCAGTCGTCGGCTTCTGCCCCCATGTAGTAAGTACGGGGGTGTTTGGGATAAACCTGAGCACTTTTTATCCCAGTGTTGGGTCCTTGAAGGAGATGTTCAGCACAACGAACCAGGCAATCGGACTATAGGGCTTTATCACTCTCACTTAGCCATAGGAGTTTGACAAAAGGAAGGTAGGCACAGCCCCTGGTGTTCGAAAGGCCGCACAAGGGGCTCTATAAGCACCTGGTCGGAAGAAAGGCCAATCCATCGCATGCGGCATTAGTTATGGCATTATGCGGAAGAAATCCTTAAAGATTTGACAACCTCTCGAACAGCTGACCAGCTCTCACCGTATCATGACAATCAGTTTTCGGCTTTCTCTACTGAGGTGCTCGTCCGGAAGAACTAGGACACAATCGCAGTAGTTCTCCCTGTGCTACCTTAGCCGATATAGCGGAACGTAAGGTACCAAAACATGGGAGCCAGGCAAACCCAACTATTGACCCAAGACATGATTCGGAGCTGATGCATATAATGTTATAAGTTCGGGGTGCCGAACGTCCACGAAGGTGTTCGGACTTTATTGCCGTTATTATGGGTACGAAGAAGCCCCTGGCGTATAAAGGCATATCACGATGTTCAGATGCCATTTTGACGAAGAGTGTTAGTAAGAAACAACAGCAGATAAATGTCATATAAAGCCACATGTTGTAATTGAATAATACGCCAAGGCGTATGAATACAAGTAATGTGATAGAAAAAGAAATACTAATGTGGAACCTACGGAGATCAAGCGGGAGGAGGCTGTGTGCGGGTCTGGAGTGTACCCGGATGGACGTCAGGGGGCATTTCTAAGGATTCCCTTACGCGTTCGAGTTGTTTCCATATCGCCAGTCCTGGCCTACGCAAAGGTCAACCTGCAAAGAAAATGCAAGAAATTTTTGTGTGCCACAGAGCGGTTAAGCCACAGTATGTGTCCTTTCCTAGCTTTTGCCGGAGTGTTTAATTGAGCTCCGGACGAGCCGAGCTATCCTATCATGAAGTAGTTCAGACTCCTTTGGCAGTATCCGGGAACTTGGCCATCGACTCGAGGTTTGATTGAAAGGTGCCACTCGTTTCTTCTGCTGTTAAAGCAGCGATATACTCTTCGGCACCGAGGTGGAGTTCGGCCTTGCTATTAACCGTTATGACGCCACGCGGACCGGGCATCTTGAGCTTATGGTAGGCGTAGTGTGGCACCGCGTTAAATCGAGCAAACGCGGTTTGTCCAAGCAGTGCATGATAATTACTGCGGAAAGGGACGATGTCGAGGACTAACTCTTCGGTACGGTAATTTTTTGGTGATCCGAAGACTACCTCCAGAGTGATGGAGCCTGTACAACTAGCCTCCACACCTGGTATAACACCTTTAAAGGTGGTTTTAGTGGGTTTGATCATCGAATGATCAATACCCATCTTGTGCACTGTGTCCTGATACAGCAGGTTTAGACTACTGCCTCCGTCCATGAGGACTCGTGTGAGGTGGAACCCGTCAATTATTGAGTCGAGGACAAGCGGCTGAATTACCCTGATTGGTATTGGCCAGATGATCCGTGTGGTCGAAAGTGATCGGCCATAGTTTAAAGTGATCGGCCATGGACTTCAGTTTTTCCTGGCCGAGATGTCAGGCAATCCACTCGTCACGGATATTATGCTTAAAGGCCGCTAGGGCTTCAGCATCCAGACAGTCGACAATTTGGTTCTTTTTAGTTAGGAATCGAGTCTAGAATTTCCTGGCTGACTCTCTGGGCTGTTGGGTTATGTGACTTAAATCGTTAGCATCTGGTGGTCGCACATACATGCCCTGGAAGTTATCCAGGAATGCGTCTGCCAGGTTCTCCCAACTTCCGATAGAGTTTGCGGGCAAGCTATTCAGCCAATGTCGAGCCGGTCCCATAAGTTTTAGTGGGAGGTACTTGATGGCATGCAGATCATCCCCGCGGTCCATGTGAATGTGGACGAAGAAATCTTCTATCCATACCGCAGGGTCTCTAGTGCAGTCATATGATTCAATGTTCACAGGTTTAAACCCTTCTGGGAATTCATGATCCATTACTTCATCAGTGAAGCATAGGGGGTGTGCGGCGCCTCTATGCCGGGCTATATCACGACGCAGTTCAAATGAGTCTGGTCTGTTGTATTCGGCCTGGCCGGACTTGCTTTTAGTATATCCGACGTGACGGTCGTCGTCACGCATTGTGGCGCGCCCCCGTGATCCGTAGATCGATCTTGACTGTCCTGCTTTGTTTTTCAATTTCTCTCCCAGGTCATGCATGGAGTCCCGGGCCTTTGTGTTTTTGCTTGCTTGGCACCGAGGTGTGGGCTGGACTTCGTGATGATATGCCGCTTTGTCTCGACCACGAGGTTGTCGGTCAGCCACATCGTGCGCTGGTAGTGCAGGCTTTAATGCCTCCTCCTCGAGTTGAGGTAGAAACCTGCGCTTTGGGTAAGATTTGGTTGGTCGCTCGAGTCCGTATTCCTCGGCTGCTAGGACCTCAGTCCATCTATCAGTTAGCAGATCTTGATCAGCTTGAAGCTGCTGCTGCTTCTTCTTCAGGATTACTGCAGTGGCTGTAAGCCGGCGGTTGAAGCGCTCCTGCTCGACGGGATTCTCAGGCACGATGAATTCTTCGTCGCCAAGGCTCACTTCGTCTTCGGAGAGGGGCATGTAATTGTCATCCTCTGATTCTCCATCTGTTACCTGTTCCTTTGTGCTAGCTTGCCCATCCTCCCACTCGGCATGCTCGAAGCCTGGTTGGGTGAAATTGTTTTCATCTTCGGCACCATCCGGATTGTTATCATCTCTTGCGCTGGTATCGCTATTTTTGCTATGGCGGGGCTTAGAGTGGCGCCTATGACGCCGATGCTTAGATTGCTTTTCGAGGTGATTGTCCTCCATTGCCTCATCATCGTCGCCTTCTTTGGGGGTGTCCACCATGTATATATTGTATGATGAGGTGGCTGTCCAGCGCCCTGTGGACGGTGCTTCCTGTTATTCTCCTGCATCATCGTCCATACCGTCGATGTCTTCGGAGTAGAAGTCAAGCATGTTGATTAAGTCATCGACAGTGGCTATTAAGTGGGTGGTGGGTGGGGAACGAATTTCTTCGTCGTCCGCCTCCCACTCAAGTCGGACATAGTTTGGCCAAGAGTCTCCTGATAGAGAGAGAGAGACCTCAATGAATTTAGCACGTCGCCCAAGGGTGACTGCTGAAAGATATCCGCGGAGGTAACTCCATGATCGGTGCCCAATCAGATTCGATAGGCATGGACACACGCGGTTCGGAACCTATGGCCGGAGACGAGTCCGAGGATCCGATGACACAAATCTCTTTGGAGGTGAAGTCTGTGTTCGGCTTCAGCGCCGGTGAATGTACGGCCTCCGTGGCGGGTCCATCCACCCGTCCTTGGATGGCATGATCTGCTCCATTAAGGGCCGGGGCAGCCGCAGGTGCGATCTCCCGAACATTGTCCGGTGGTAGATCTAAGTCATGCCCGTCGTGACTGTTCGGCGCTCCTGACATGGGCTCGAATCCGTCGAAGATCAAGTCTCCACGAATGTCAGCGGTGTAGTTCAAGTTTACAAACCTGAGCTGATGGCCAGGGGTGTAGCTGTCGATCTGCTCCATATGGCCAAGCGAGTTGGCCCGTAATACGAAGCCGCCGAATACGAAGATCTGGCCGGGGAGGAAAGCCTCACTCTGGACCGCATCGTTGCAGATTATTGAAGGAGACATCAAGCCTTATCGTGACGACACAGTGGAACTCTCAATGAAAGCACCAATGTCGGTGTCAAAACCGGCGGATCTCGGGTAGGGGGTCCCGAACTGTGCGTCTAAGGCTAATGGTAACAGGAGACGGGGGACACAATGTTTACCCAGGTTCGGGCCATCTCGATGGAGGTAATACCCTACTTCCTACTTGATTGATCTTGATGATATGAGTATTACAAGAGTTGATGTACCACGGGATCGTAGAGGCTAAACCCTAGAAGTTAGCCTAGATTATGATTGTTCTTGTCCTACGGACTAAACCCTCCAGTTTATACAGACGCCGGAGGGGGCTAGGGTTTACACAGAGTCGGTTACAGAGAAGGAGATCTGCATATCCGAATTGCCAAGCTTGCGTTCCACGCAAAGGAGAGTCCCACCCGGACACGGGACGAAGTCTTCAATCTGGTATCTTCATAGTCCAACAGTCCGGCCAAAATATATAGTCCGGCTGTCCGAGGACCCCCTAATCCTGGACTCCCTCAGGCCCTAAAAAGCTTCAAGTGTGCCTCGACTACACAATCTTGACGCGCTATGCGCGCTCACTATACCTGGGAGCTTCTTATACAGAAGCTTAATATAATTATCTTCCGGGCTTCATGCTCACTACATATGTGTCATTTTTTCATATGTACCTTTTCTTCACCATTATATGCATCGATATGACTTAAGTTTTGGCCAAGATGGGTTGTCCGGCTCCTGTGTTTATGCCCTATGTTCCCGTTAGTTCCGCTAGGGCATAAGGGGAGCACCTCTACAATTGTTACTGTCGGGTCCGCCGGACGTGTACCTCAGACTGGGTGAAGCCGAAAGCTAGTGTTCTTAAGGGAATATTCAGTCGGCGAACAAAAGATGTTTCTTATCTATTACAATATAAACCCCAGATGTTTTATATTCTGCGTCTCTATTCGCAGTTCAGACATGCACATTAATGCATGCGTACCCAAGGAAAGGAACCCTTAACGGAACTATTCTCTCTGGAAGATGTTTCTTACTATCCATGTAATATAACATAGCTAGCTGGGTACTTGTCTGTTCAAGCACTTATGACCCCTACGCCTGGTTTCCATGCGTACCCCGGTTTACATAACTGAGCAGGTATTCGGATACACTCCGGACTGTCGGGTCCGGAGGTTGAAGCGAAAAGGTCCGCCATGACAAATGATTTACAATCCGGCTAGGGACAAAATATGTTAACTGCAGTACACAGTCACTTAGACTAGCTAAATTCTTCTTCTATACCATCCAACAGGCTGTCTAGCCTACAATCCTGTTGGGAATACTTTGCGGCTAATCTTACCTGGCCATATACCAGACTAACGGGAATCTCTTTCCCATCTGACCCTACAGGTCCGACCATGGCCATGTGATTCGGATCAACCTTGGTGTACCGAGTTTTTACCATGGCCCAGGCTTCCCTCGCACCTTGTCGGCAGGATGGTATCTTCCATAATCGGAAGCGCCGCCGCGCTCCCTTGAGCATCTCTACAAGCTCACCCATGCTTCCTGGCAGGGAGGCGGACGGCCATAAGGCCTGGGCAATACCCTGCATCACCTGCCGAACTTGTTCGTGAAGTTGTGAAAGCTCTTGCAGCAGATCGCCTGCGGATCCGGGCATCTCCTCTTCGGGACGACCCGTCAGCATACCTACAGACATAACTCTATTAGCCCGTTTCTTCGTCGAGCCGCATAAAGGTTCGTTTGAGCACATACTAAAAATGCCGCATCGAAGCCTCTTATTCTCCTTCACGGAGTCAGCAAGCTGGGCCCGAACATCTTCCAATTCAACGCCCAGCCGGGTATTGGCATCCTGGAGATCGTTCTTCTCTCGCCTAACCCGTGTAAGCACGCGCTCGCCAGCCTCTAGCTGTCATTGAGCTTGTTGCTCATCCTCTTGTACGATCTCCGGGTTCACTCCGGGATTGTCTGCAGAATCTATTGTTAGATTTGCAAGTATGCCGAACACTAACTGGTACACATAATTACATTCTTTTTGATCGAAACAAGTATTACCAGCTGAGGCCTTCTTGGATTCCTCCATTCTGGGAATTGCGGCCCTTAGCCGGGCTTTGCACTCCTCCAGCTCTATAAGAACCTATTCACACAATGATCCTTAAATCAGTTGTGCCAACTGTTTCAAGTCTCAGGGGCTACTAATATACCTAACTATCAGATTCTTCTTACCCGTATATCCTTTAAATACTGGCATGTGGCTCTAGCAAGCCCACCTTGAGCAACTCGGATGTACGCGTCTCCCGAGTTGACGGATTTAAACGCCTCCGGAGATATTAGGGTCGCGCAGTACGGCCCGTCGACGCCGGTGATTCATAGCGCTCTCCACTTCGGAATTTGTGGCAGATATTCTATCTGCATCCTCTGTAGGAGGACCGTCCGGTGTTGTCCCCGTGTCATCCTCCACCTTTGAGACCAGTTCTGGAGTCCGGCTAGTGGAGGCGTGTCCAGCAGGATCTTCGAACACAGTCCGGCGAATACTCTTTCTGCCAGGGGACAATGGACATTGTTATATTTCAAAGACGACAATCACGGAGCAGGTTTTAAATCATACCTCTGCGATGGCGTCTGGTCCTGACCGCCTTCCTTTTAAGCCTACCCGGCTTGGGTGCCCCTTGTTGGTGAGTTGCCGCGGGTTCGGCACGGTGCCCCGATGGCCTTCCCTGTAAAGTGCAATACGTGTGCGGCGGGTAAAGCGTAAAGGAGGGATCCTTCTCAGAAGTTAGGACTCCGGTTTTACTTACATATGATGCAGGGAGTAGGCTAGGATAGTCGGCTATGATGGCCACTAAGGCACCGTCATAGCTTTCCTGGTAAAACGTCATGTCGACGAGCTCCACAAATATATCCGGATCTTCTTCAACTCCGGGGTTGAGGACCCGGTTGTGGTCCTATGGCTATGGAGGCGGGTTGTGGACCTCCCTCACGGCTTTTCGCAGTTCCTACTATGAATTAGCAAGGTAAATATTTGTGATGAAAGAATGCGGGAATGAATAGAGTTGAGTAAAAGATAGCAGCTCACCCAGCTAGGGGGTTGTAAATGGAAAATCCATCCCGTGGCTTAATGCGGATAAACTCCTCTTCTTCTCCTTTATACAAATCGGACAATATTTTCGCCAAGGCGGTGGTGGAGTCCGGACCTTTTTGACCACAGAGGGTGGCATCATCCTCTCCATTAAAGTGCCACATGGGACGCCCCCGATACTGGAGCAGCTGCACCCCCCGCATTATGCATATTGACATAACCTCGATTATTGTCAATCCAGATTTGGCTAGTGTTTTTATCCTGCCCATCAGATAAAGGACCTCTCTGCTATCTTCCTCCTGGGGGCTCTGGGGACGCCAGTTACGGTGTTTCTTCAGTGGGGCATTGGTAAACTCGGGAAGACCCATCCGGGTAGGGTCCGGAAGGGGGACGTCCTCTATATAAAACCTCTCCAAAGGCCAGTCTTCGGATGTCTTCTTCAGAGTGCCGGACAGGTATCCGGTCCCGGCGACGCGCCATATTTCGGCTCCGCCCACTTGGTATATTGATCCCTCCTGATTGTGAGGGACGAGGCAGAATAGCCTCTTCCATAGCTCAAAATGAGCTTCACAGCCTAGAAATAGATTGCGAAGGGCGACATAACCTGCGATGTACAGTATGGAGGCAAGAGTGAAGTTATGCAGCTGGAGGCCGTAATACTCCAGGAGCCCACAGGGGAACGGATGGATTGGAAATCCGAGGGCCCTTAGCAAGTAAGGGACAAGGCATACTCACTCCCCCTGGATGGGTTGGGGAAACTCTTTGCTTGCTCCCCCCATCGTAAGTGGCTAATCCGGCTCGGACGGGGACAAGATATGCAGGCGGGAGAAACCCCTGGGTCTGCAACTCCACCAACTGGCCGTGGGATATGGTGCACTTCACCCAATCACCTGGCTTAGCGCTATGGGAGCGAGACGAGGAGCTGCGGTGGCCGGCCATGATGGGATGGTTTTTTGGGCGCACACTGGTGAATCCTCGCTTGGGGAAGATGGTGCGATTTGGATCTGAGGATCCCCGTCTCTTTAATAGATGATTTACTTACATGGTCAGGGTGGCAAATGTAAAAATGCCCCGACTTCTCGCATTCGCTCGACACGTGGAGACTGCCATTATTAAGGTGCAGAAGCCGAGGAGTGCAACATTAATGGGAAGCCGGACACTGCTCGTTACAACAGGTACTCAGGGATTTGGAGAAGAACCCGCCTTGCAATGCCGAGGACAATCTGTGCGCCAGACTCATCGTCATTGAAGCCTGGTTCAGGGGCTACTTAGGGAGTCCTGGATTAGGGGGTCCTCGAACAGCCGGACTATGTACTTGTGCCGGACTTTTGGACTATGAAGATACAAGATTGAATACTTTGTACCGTGTCCGGGTGGGACTCTCCATTGCGTGGAAGGCAAGCTTGGCAATTCGGATATGTAGATTTCCTTCTCTGTAACCGACTCTATGTAACCCTAGCCCCCTCCGATGTCTATATAAACTGGAGGGTTTAGTCCGTAGGACAAGAACAATCATAATCATAGGCTAGCTTCTAGGGTTTAGCCTCTATGATCTCGGGGTAGATCAACTCTTGTAATACTCATATCATCAAGATAAATCAAGCAGGAAGTAGGGTATTACCTCCATAGAGAGGGCCCGAACCTGGGTAAACATTGTGTCCCCCGCCTCCTGTTACCATCAGCCTTAGACGCACAGTTCCGGACCCCTTACCCGAGATCCGCCGGTTTTGACACCGACAGGGATAGACAAGGTTGCTTCTTCGTGGACCCTTCGTGGGTGGAGCCCTCCGTGGACTCGTGCAAGTATTACACTTCGTGTGTTGAAGTCTCCACCAACGTGGATGTACGATAGCACCACCTATCAAAACCACGCCAAAAATCTCCGTGTCACCAATTGTGTCTGCACATTTGATACGTCTCCAATGTATCTATAATTTTTTATTGTTCCATGCTATTATATTACTCCCTCCATTCCTTTACATAAGGTGGATTATTTCTGGCATGGTAACCAAGGCACATAACTATACACATGTTAGGACGAAAATAACCTTGGCAAAATCATTGATTAGCGGAAACTAAATCATTAGGTAAGGAAAGTAAGGGATAAACAAAATTAGGAGAGAGATACTTTCCTTTTTCCTCTTTACAAGAAGAGATGCATGCAATCAGGGGAGAGATACTCTCCTTTTTTTAAGGGCCAACAACGGAATTATGAGGAATTAGAAGAAATGCACCTTACATTGTGTAATTTTATAAAAAAATAAATACACCTTACATAAAGGAATGGAGGGATTATCTGTTTTGGATGTTTAATGGGCATTAATATGTGATTTCATATTAATTTTTGGACTAACCTATTAATCGAGGGCCCAGTGCCAGTTTCTGTTTTTTTGCCTATTTTAGAGTTTTGCAGAAAAGGAATACCAAACGGATTCCAAATGGAATGAAACCTTTGTGATGATCTTTCTTGGACCGAAAGCAAACCAGAAGACTTGGAGATGAAGTCGGAGACGCAACAAGAAAGCCACGAGGCAGGAGGGCACGCCCAGGGGGTAGGGCACGCCCCCCACCCTCGTGGGCCCCGTGCCTGACCTAGTTCCTTCGCCTATATATACTCTTATACCCTAAAACACTAGGGGGAGCCACGAAACCACTTTTCCACCGCGCAACCTTCTGTACCTATGAGATCCCATCTTCGGGCATTTTCCAGTGTCCTGCCGGAGGGGGATTCGATCATGGAGGGCTTCTACATCAACACCATTACCTCTCCGATGAAGTGTGAGTAGTTTACCACAGACCTTTGGGTCCATAGTTATTAGCTAGATGGCTTCTTCTCTCTCTTTGATTCTCAATACCATGTTCTACTTGATGTTCTTGGAGATCTATTCAATGTAATACTCTTTTGCGGGGTGTTTGACGAGATCCGATGAATTGTGGATTTATGATCAAGATTATCTATGAATATTATTTGGTTCTTCTCTGAATTATTTTATGCATGATTTGAAATCTTTGCAAGTCTCTTCGAATTATCGGTTTAGTTTGGCCTACTAGATTGATCTTTCTTGACATGGGAGAAGTGCTTACCTTTGGGTTCAATCGTGTGGTGTCCTTTCCCAGTGACAGTAGGGGCAGCAAGGCACGTATTGTATTGTTGCCATCGAGGATAACAAGAAGGGTTCATCATATTGCTTGAGTTAATTCCTCTACATCATGTCATCTTGCTTAATGCGTTACTCTGTTCTTTATGAACTTTATACTCTAGATGCATGCTGGATAGCGGTCGATGTGTGGAGTAATAGTAGTAGATGCAGGCAAGAGTCAGTCTACTTGACACAGATGTGATGCCTATGTTCATGATCATTGCCTTAGATGTCGTCATAACTATGAGCTTTTCTGTCAATTGCTCGGCATTAATTTGTTCACCCACCATAATATATGCTATCTTGAAAGAAGCTACTAGTGAAACCTATGGCCCCCAGGTCTCTTTTCCATATTATTGAATCTCGTTTACATCTTGCTAGTTTCTGATCTACTATTTTGCAATCTTTACTTTCCAATCTATAAACCAAAAATACCAAAAAATATTTATTTTACCGTTTATCTATATCTATCAGATCTCACTTTTGCAAGTGACGTGAAGGGATTGACAACCCCTTTATCACGTTGGGTGCAAGTTGTTGATTGTTTGTGCAGTATTCGGTGACTTGTGCGTTGTCTCCTACTGGATTGATACATTGGTTCTCAAAACTGAGGGAAGTACTTACGCTACTTTGTTGCATCACCCTTTCCTCTTCAAGGGAAAACCAACGCAAGCTCAAGAGGTAGCAAGAAGGATTTCTGGCACCGTTGTTGGGGAGATCTAAGCAAAGTCAAGCCATACCAAGTACCCATTATAAACTCTTCTCCCTTGCATTACATTATTCGCCATTCGCCTCTCGTTTTCCTCTTCCCCACCTCTAAAATGATTTTCGGAAACTTTTGCCTTTTCTTCGCCCTTCTTCCGTTTGATCTTATGTTTGCTTGTGTTTCCATGTGTATTCTATTCTGCTTTCATCTTTGCTTGCTAAAAATCTATTGATATGGATCCACTTAAAGTGTTCTACTTGGATCATCTTCAATCTATATGTGCTCGTGCTGAAACCCCAACTAGTTTAGTTGAGGGAAAATCTTTAGATGAGCATGCTCATTTTGTGCATCACCATTTGTCTGAAAAAGGGAGACTCTTATGGAATCAAATAAACAGTTAGTTATGCTATGCTTGGAATCTTTGTGAAATTTATGATTTTACTTGTTGCTCTAAGAACCCTAAAAAACACCTTCCCTAACTATGTGAGTTTAATGATAATGAAATCTTATCTTTTTATGCAAAGGTGTTTATAGTTACTATGATATCGAACAAATTGAAGAATTTGTTTCTTTTAAGGGTGCTTATGAAGTTGCTTATTTGATTGAAAAGTACGATATTACTCTCTACGAATCTGAAAAATTTGACATACTTAAATATTGCTATGAAAACTATGCTCATAATGTCTATGTCAAAGAATTTATTGAAAGAATAACCTGCTTTGGAAGAAAATAATGATATGCATGAATGTATAGATAATTATGATTCCAATGATTTGATTGAAATATCCCTTGATGAACATGATGCTTGCTATTCTTGTGGCCATGATGCCAATATTTATGAAGACGAATTTACTATAGTTCCTTATGTTAAACATGAGATCGTTGTTATTGCACCCATAATTGATAGTTCCTTCAATGAAAAGCATGATTGCAATGATGTTATTATAAATTCTATTAATTTCAATTGTGCTAGTAATATGCAAAACCCTAAGCTTGGGGATGCTAGTTTTGCTATGTCTACTATTTGTTGCAATGATCATGATTGGGGTGATTCTTTCTATGATCTTGAAAATTTATTTAAGCCCCATGATGAATATGAGATTGATAATAGTGTTTGCAATATTATTGAAAGTGGGTTTGGAAGAGTGTCAACTTTAGATCCCACATATTTGGAGCATTTCAATCTTATGAATTTTTTGATAAAAGTGGGTTTGGAGAGGTCATGACTTTTATGTTAATCCCACTATTTTGGAAGAGTCTCAACTTCGCATGCATGCGGATCGTGTTCAAAATATTTTATGTGATAGCTATTTCGTTGACTTTTCTTATGATCTCACATGTAATTATTATGAGAGAGGAAAATATGGTTGTAGAAATGCTCATGTTACTAAATTTCCTCTCGTTATGTTGAGATTGATATTATTTCTTTCTTCTTCCTTGCATATGCTAGATCTTGCTTGTCTTGCTAATTTGTTTTCCTATAAAATGACTATGCATAGGAATTATGATAAGACTTATATGTGTTTTTCACATGCTACATGATGCTCTCCTTGTGTTTCAATTGCTATCTTTCTTGTGAGCATCACTAAAATTATCAACGCCTAGCTAAAAGGGCGTTAAACGATAGCGTTTGTTGGGAGGCAACCCAATTTTATTTTTGTTGTTTACTTTTTGCTCCTGTTTAGTAATAAATAATCTACATAGCCTCTGGTTAGATGTGGTTTTAAGTTTTATTAGTGTTTGTGCCAAGTAGAACCTTTGGGAAGACTTGGGTGAAAGTTAATGTGATCTTGCTGTAAAAAACAGAAACTTTTGCGCTCACGAGATTAGCTGTCATTTTTCTACAGAAGAGCGCTTTTAGGTTGATTCTTTTTGCATAAGATTAATAGACAAATTCCTCACGTCCACCAGTTTATTTTAGAATTTTTGGAGTTACAGAAGTATTCGGGAGTTACAGATTACTACAGACTGTTCTGTTTTTGACAGATTCTGTTTTTCGCGTGTTGTTTGCTTATTTTGATGAATCTATGAATATTATCGGGGGTATGAACCAAGAGAATTTGGAATACAGTAGATTTAACACCAATATAAATAAATAATGAGTTCACAACAGTACCTTAAAGTGGTGATTTATTTTCTTATACTAACGGAGCTCATGAGATTTTCTGTTGAGTTTTGTGTTGTGAATTTTTCAAGTTTTGGGTAAGTATTTGATGGACTATGGAATAAGGAGTGGCAAGAGCCTAAGCTTTGGGATGCCCGAGGCACCCCAATGTAAAATTCAAGGACAACCAAAAGCCTAAGCTTGGATATGCCCCGGAAGGCATCCCCTCTTTTGTCTTCATCTATCGGTAACTTTACTTAAGGCTATATTTTTATTCACCACATGATACGTGTTTTGCTTGGAGCGTCTTGTATGATTTGATTCTTTGCTTTTTAGTTTACCACAATCATCCTTGTTGTACACACCTTTTGGGAGAGACACACATGAATCGTGATTTATTAGAATACTCTATGTGCTTCACTTATATCTTTTGAGCTAGACAATATTGCTCTAGTGCTTCACTTATATCTTTTTAGAGCACGGTGGTGGTTTTATTTTATAGGAATTGTTGAACTCTCATGCTTCACTTATATTATTTTGAGAGTCTTTTAGAACAGCATGGTAATTTGCTTTGGTTACAAAATTAGTCCTAATATGATAGGCATCCAAGATGGATATAATAAAAACTTTCATATGAAGTGCATTGAATACTATGAGAAGTTTGATTCTTTATGATTGTTTTGAGATATGAAGATGGTGATATTAGAGGCATGCTAGTAGAGTAGTTGTGAATTTGAGAGATACTTGTGTTAAAGTTTGTGATTCTCGTAGCATGCACGCATGATGAACCATTATGTGATGAAGTTGGAGCATGATTTATTTATTGATTGTCTTCCTTATGAGTGGCGGTCGGGGACGAGCGGTGGTCTTTTCCTACCAATATATCCCCCTAGGAGCATGCGCGTAGTACTTCGTTTTGATAACTAATAGATTTTTGCAATAAGTATGTGCGTTCTATATGACTAATGTTGATTCCATGGATTATACGCACTATCACCCTTCCACCATTGCTAGCCTCTGTTGTGTCGAGCAACTTTCGCCGGTACCATAAACCCACCATATACCTTCCTCAAAACAGCCACCATACCTACCTATTATGGCATTTACATAGCCATTCCGAGATATATTGCCATGCAACTTTCCACCATTCTGTTTATTATGACACGCTCCATCATTGTCATATTGCTTTGCATGATCATGTAGTTGACATCGTATTTGTGGCAAAGCCCCCGTTCATAATTTTTCATACATGTCACTCTTGAATTATTGCACATCCCGGTACACTGCCGGAGTCATTCACAGAGTCATATTTTGTTCTAAGTATTGAGTTGTAATTCTTGAGTTGTAAGTAAATAAAAGTGTGATGATCTTCATTATTAGAGAAATGTCTCATGTGAGGAAAGGATGATGGAGGCTATGCTTCCCCCACAAGTCGGGATGAGACTCCGGACAAAAAAAAGAGGCCATAAAAAAGGAGAAGGCCCAAATAGAAAAAAAGAAAAAAAAAGAGAAAAAAGAGAGAAGGGGCAATGTTACTATCCTTTTTCCACACTTGTGCTTAAAAGTAGCACCATGATGTTCATGATAGAGAGTCTCCTATGTTTTCACTTTCATATACTAGTGGGAATTTTCAATATAGAACTTGGATTCTATATTCCAATGATGGGCTTCCTCAAAGTGCCCTAGGTATTCGTGAGCAAGCAAGTTGGATGCACACCCACTTAGTTTATTTTTGAGCTTTCATACACTTACAGCTCTAGTGCATCCATTGCATGGCAATCCCTACTCACTCACATCGATATCTATTGATGGGCATCTCCATAGCCTGTTGATAGGCCTAGTTGATGTGAGACTATCTTCTCCTTTTTGTCTTCTGCACAAACACCATTCTATTCCACCTATAGTGCTATATCCATGGCTCACGCTCATGTATTGCGTGAAGATTGAAGAAGTTGGAGAACATCAAAAGTATGAAACAATTGCTTGGCTTGTCATCGGGATTGTGCATGTTTTAAATATTTTGTGTGATGAAGATAGAGCATAGCCAGACTATATGATTTTGTAGGGATAGCTTTCTTTGGCCATGTTATTTTGAGAAGACATGATTGCTTTGTTAGTATGCTTGAAGTATTATTATTTTTATGTCAATATTAAAGTTTTGTCTTGAATCTTTTGGATCTAACCATTCATGCCACAATAAAGAAAATTACATGGATAAATACGTTAGGTAGCATTCCACATCAAAAATTCTGTTTTTATCATTTACCTACTCAAGGACGAGCAGGAATTAAGCTTGGGGGTGCTTGATACGTCTCCAATGCATTTATAATTTTTGATTGTTCCATGCTATTATATTATCTGTTTTGGATGTTTAATGGGCATTAATATGCTATTTTATATTATTTTTGGGACTAACCTATTAACCGAGGGGCCAGTGCTAGTTTCTGTTTTTTGCCTATTTTAGAGTTTTGCAGAAAAGCAATACCAAATGGAGTCCAAATGCAATAAAACCTTCGCAATGATCTTTCTTGGACCGAAAGCAAACCAGAAGACTTGGAGATGAAGTCGGAGACACAACGAGGAAGCATGAATCCTTTCAATATATCCTTTGACAATTTCCATATATCAAATCTCATTTGGTATCAAATTTCATGATTGTCATTTTGGATACACAAGTGATCTTCCTTGCAAAACTAACCCATGTAGGAAGATGAACTCAAAATTACAAATGGTGCTCCCAACTCTTGATGAACTACATCAACTTTGAGCATCCTACACAAGTTCAACTACATGATCAAGGTCAACACCACCACCAAGGTATGCCATTCCATCTTAGAGAAGTTTTACCCCAAGACATGGGTCAAAGCAGATCAACAAGATGTGAATACATCAAAATGCTTAAACAAAAATGGAAACCCCATTTTGAGCTTAAACAATGATTATGACCTATGATCAAGTGACTTCACTTGAATCCTAAGTCAATATACTCTAACATAGGTGACTATGTCGCCGACCAATTCTAGATGAAGTTCTCTTGTGTTTTTCTGTGTTCTTGCATTTGTTTCTTGCATGCATATTCCCCTTTCGAAAAAAAACATCTAGATTTCTTTTCTTTGTTATTTTCTGCATTCCCTGCATTTAATTCATTGCAAACCCTTTAGTTAATTCCCTGCAAATCTTTGTGAGATCCTATTTGCCTAGTGAGCTGAGATGACAAAAACTTTCCTCTGTGACTGAACTTGACCTCACCGATCTTTTCATCTCGGCTAGACCGAACCGACTCGGTGTCACCGATGAAAAAGTTTCGGTGTTACCGATTTCACTACTGAGAAAACTTTTTGCCATTTGCATCCTGCATATCTATTCCAGCTTCACTCGATGATTCTTATCCTCTACCCGCATCACAATCTACATGTTGCTTTGTCATGTGACTCAAGGACCAGACCTACTTGACTCATGCTCCGGAAGATCCCTTCTTGGAAATTGATGTCAAAGGGGGAGAGAGGGATCACATCAAATCTTAATCACATCAAAGGGAGAGAGAGACCCTATGGCCTCCAAGATGCTTGGTATACAAATAGGAGACAAGTCACATGTTTTAAGAGGGAAAAGACATGTTAGTAGATGTTTCTTTGTGTATGTTGCTCTGATTTTCTATTACCCTATCTTCTCACATTATCCAATATCAGGTTCTCGGGGAGAAAGATATCTAAGGGAAGAAAATCTTTGGAATTCATTGCATATCTCTATTCCTAGGGGACATGTCCATATCCAAATAGAGTACTAAGTACTCATTCACTAATGTCATCCCAGTCTTGGTACTCTTGTGGTTTCCTGTTCTTGCTTTGATTGATAGATATTCTTGTGTTATCTAACCCTATTTTCTCAGGTTCATCTCTTCCAAAGTTAGCTCAAGACCACCAGGTAAGTATATGCATCACACTCATGTGCGTGATGATCTCTTGCTGATGTACATATTGTTTGCAAAAAGGACTCATGAACATGAAGGTATATCTTCTGCATTTCACATCATTTGCTCTGATGCATATAGCCAAGATACATGTAACTCATTGCTTGCTCTGACATGCTTATGCATTCTCATGCTTTCATAATCTATCTTCACATGATTGCATACATGTAGGGGGAGCCAATGCATGTTACATGTCCTTCCAAAGCTTTACTTATTACTCTTCATATCTTTATCTAAAGCTTTGATGTATGTTGTCATCAATTACCAAAAGAGGGAGTTTGAAAGCACAAGTGCTCCTTGCGTGATTTTGGTAATTAATGTCGACATATCTCTTGTTGGACTAATACTTTTATCTAGTATATTTCAGATGAGTTCAACATTGGAGTGGTAGGACAAGAGGATGTGGAACCCCTTCAAGATGCTAAGGACAAACATTGGCAAAAGCTCAAGACTCTTCATTTCATTTTAGTGATCCAAGATCACATTATGTCCATAGGAAAGCCAATACTATTAAAAGGGGATTGGGTGTTGCTTAATGGCTTGCTTGCTCAAAGTGCTTAGTGATATGATCCAAAACCCTCAACCATTTTCGCATTTCCACATATGTCCTAAACCTAAAGTCAAACTCGGCTCCATTGATTTGATTCATCCGGCGCCACCGAGTTCATTGACATAGCCACTGCCAGAAACCCTAATCAGTTCGGTCCCACCGATAGGATCTCGGTCGCACCAAGATGGCCCTGCAAACTCTCTGTTACCTATTGCAGTCATTTTGGTCTCACCGAGATATGCAGTCGGTCCCACCGAGTTTGGTTGACCAAGTCTCTGTTTGCTTATTGCTGAAATAGGTCCCACTGAGTTCATGCAATCGGTCTCACCGAGATGACATTTTTCCCTAGCCCTAGCACATCAGTCCCACCGACTTGATCATGTCGGTCCCACCGAGATCCCTAAAATTCACATTTTGAACTGAATCGGTCTCACTGAGTTCTTCTATTAGGTCTGACCGAGTTGGGTCAAATGTGTGTAACTATTGGATTTTGTGTGGAGGCTATATATACCCCTCCACCCCCATCTCCATTTGAGAGAGAGCCATCATAACGTGCCTACACTTCCACTACTCATTTTCTGAGAGAAAACCACCTACTCATGTGTTGAGACCAAGACATTCCAATCCAACCACAAGAATCTTTCTCTCTAGCCTTTCCCAGGTTGCTTTCCACTCAAATCATCTTTCCACCATATGCAAATATATGAGAGAGAGTTGAGTGTTGGGGAGACTATCATTTGAAGCACAAGAGCAAGGAGTTCATCATCAACACACCATCTATTACCTTTTGGAGAGTGGTGTCTCCTAGATTGGTTAGGTGTCACTTGGGAGCCTCTGTCAAGATTGTGGAGTTGAACCAAGGAGTTTGTACGTGAAAGGAGATCGCCTACTTCGTGAAGATCTACCCAAGTGAGGAAATTCCTTTGTGGGCGATGGCCATGGTGGGATAGACAAGGTTGCTTCTTCATGGACCCTTCATGGGTGGAGCCCTCCGTGGACTCGCGCTACCGTTACCGTTCGTGGGTTGAAGTCGCCACCAATGTGGATGTACGATAGCACCACCTATCGGAACCACACCAAAAATCTTCGTGTCTCCAATTGCGTTTACACACTCCAATCCCATCCCTTTACTTTCTTGCAAGTTGCATGCTTTACTTTTCGCTGCTCATATACTCTTGCCATGCTTGCTTGAAAAGTATTGTGAATGTTTGAAATTGTGCTAATTTCCAACCTCAACTTGAAAAACTTAAAAACTGCTACCTTTACTTGTTGAGGGTCTAATCACCCCCCCCCCTCTAGACACCTCTTCTCGATCCTTTCATAAAGACCCAGGGTCTGATGAGGAGAAGTCCAACACGGGGAAGAAGAACGGCAACGGAAAGGGGCCGCAACCAAACGTGACTAAGCGCACGCAACCTGACGGCGGGTCAGATTTTGTGGCCAATACAAATGCACAGGATGGCAGTCAATGCCGTAAGGGCAAACCACAACCCCGATTTGGAGGGCCAAGATTCAACCTTGAGGCAATGTTGAACCAACCGTGCCCAAAGCATAGTTGACCCGATAGACCATCGACTCACCTGTGGAAGGATTGTTTCATCATGGAGGAATATAAGAAATCTGGCTCTCACCAGAACCACCATAACAATAATGGCCCGCACGGTGGGGCAGGGTCCGGCTCACATGTGCCCGGCTTTGGAGGTTGTAACGCCCCGGATGCAACTTTCCATTTTCGTATCTCCAACTCTTGCCTTTTCCGGAGATGTGTTATATTTTTTCCTCCGTGGTTGGATTTTTGTTTTTTTTTTGTTTTGCTTTTTGTTCAGGTCTTGCATCTCATCTCATAGCATCACGTGCATTGCATTCATCCTTATGTTACATGTTACTTTCATGTCGTATGTACCAAACCCCTTGCTATGTCTCTCAAATTTGCCCATGCATCAACACCTCCTTCGTCCTTCTTATTCTTTTCATTTTTGCTAGTGCCATTTTCTGTCCTCAATAAATGTTCATTCTTTTCCTATAAATCCTGCACTTTGCCTACATCCTCTCTATTAATTTTCAGCCCATTTGAAAGTGTTTTGGTTGGGTTAAAAAATGGCTCAAGTTTGAACTCAATTCAAACTTGAATTATTTTTATATCCTTAAAAATGCCCAAAGCAATTTATTAAAATTCTGCACAAATCTGGACTCTGGATATATTTTCATATCTCTCTCACGCCTTCCCTTTTATCTCTGAGATTTTCTCTCTTATTTTCTGTTTCAGGAAATTGAGAAAAGAAACACCAGAGGGGGAGAGAGAGTTCCAGCCGAGGCCCAGCTCCTCTCCGTGCAGCGCCGCAGCCCACTTACCCCTTCGATCCAGCCCAGCCTCTCTCCCTCGCTAACCCTAGCGCCAGGGCAGAGCCTCTTGCTCGATCCCCATCTTCCTCCCGAGCATCGTCACGCAGGGAGAGGGCAGCGCTAACCCCTCTCCCGATACACTTCTCTCCCTCGATCCCCTCGCTCGTCCTCCTCCAAACCCCGGCACCATTCCTCTGCTTCCATGCCGCGCACCACCCAAGCCATGGCGCTCTGCCGCCCCTTGTCTCGCCCGCGAAGGCGACCACCTGCAGGTCGCTGCTCCGCGCCATCTCTGTCTTCCTCCTCGCCCGGTGCTCCTGCCCGTTTTCCCTGCTGCGCCTCTGCTCCGTCGCAGGACTGCTGCCCTCCGTCGCGCCCATCCATCCTTCCATCTCCCTGTGCCGCGCCTCGACGGCATGGAGGCCCGAGCTTCGGCTGGGAGCAGCCGCAGCTACGTGGCGCCCCACCTCCAAAAGGCCGCGCATCGATGGCCATGTCTCCGCCGCCTCCTGCCTAGTCTGCATCCCTGTCGCTCCTCCGTGGCCTTCTGCCTGATCCACCACGACCACGTGCGCCTCCTTCATGGTTGTCGTGCTATCGGTTTTTCATGCCTCCGCCCCGCGCCTCTGCCCATCCATGTTGCCCATGAGCATCGGCGCCCCCTTTGCTCTGTTGCACGCCCAGGGCATCTCACCGCTCAAGCCTTGCCTAAGACCCTGCCGCCTTCGGTCGCTATTGGTTTGTTTGGCCATCATGGACATGCTGCTGCGGACGCCAAGTACGACTACATCGCGGTGATACGTGAACGACTACACGGCTACGACAAGTGTACCTCTACATCCTGGAATCACTAAGTACCGCACCGAAACGCAAGTACAACAAGGAACCCCGAAGGACTTGGATGCGCCAAGTTCCTCTCCGACACGTGTACAACTACCGTCGCCGTGTACCACTACTTCCACTACCGTCGCCCCGAAGACGTTGGATTCGTCAAGTACCTCTCCGAGACGAACGTGTACAACTACTTCCACTATCTTCGCGAGAACGGCTACTTCCACTACGGCCCGTGTACCACTACTTCCTTCGACGAACTTGATCCGCTCCGAAAATGCACGCTTCAAAGGTATAACCGGCAAGACGATGACCCGTGGACGAATGCATGTTGTATGAGATGCTCGTGTTTGCACCGTGTCCGAGTTGTCACTCGTTTCCATGCCGTCGACCCGTGGGAACCCGGTAACCGGGATCACCCCACCATCTTTTGCATGTTCCGCATATCCACACTTTCCTTTGCACCGACATCTCGACGAGTTGTCGGATCACCGGTATGTTGTCGTGGCATCATTTTCAGATTCGTTGCCGTGGCACCCATTTTTGTTCCGCCATGGTGACCAAATGCTTCATAACATGCTCATGTCAACGTTTTCATAAAATTGCATAAAACTTGTATATGTCATCCGCATCATGATAACAACATTTAAAATGTTTAAAATTGTTGTTTGCGTTAAATTGCTAAATAACATGTGGGGATTTACCGGGATTGTTGTTTCTTATTTCCGGCCTCACTTAAACTTGCCTAAATAGTTAGCTCAATTATGCTTCACCTCTTGCCATGTTTATCAACATTTAATATTGTTTGGTAGCTTATACGAGATTAAACTAAATAATGGATGTGGTGTTTCGTCAATATGCAACTCGTTGCATATTGAGCTCCACTTAACTTGTAGTGTTGTTTGTGCATATTGCCATGCCATGCCTCACTAAACCGGTCATGCATCATACTTGGTTGTGCATCATGCCATGTTTATGTATTGGTTGTTTACCATGTTGTTTGCTTCTTTCCGGTTGTGCTTCTCCTCGATAGTTCCGGTAATGTTGCGATTGTGAGGATCCGTTCGGCTACTCCCGATCGTCTTCTTCATGGACTCGTTCTTCTTCCTTGCGGGATTTCAGGCAAGATGACCGCTACCCTGGATCTCATTACTATCATTGCTATGCTAGTTGCTTCGTTCTATCGCTATGCTGCGCTTCCTATCACTTGTTCTTCAAGCCTTCCCAAATTGCCATGTCAGCCTCTAACCTTTTCACCCTTCCTAGCAAACCATTGCTTGGCTATGTTACCACTCTGCTCAGCCCCTCTTATAGCGTTGTTAGTTGCAGGTGAAGTTGAAGATTGCTCCATGGTGGACAGGATTATGTTGGGATATCACAATATCTCTTATATTATTAATGCATCTATATACTTGGTAAAGGGTGGAAGACTCGGCCTTATGCCTGGTGTTCTGGTCCACTCTTGCCGCCCTAGTTTCCGTCATACCGGTGTTATGTTCCCGGATTTTGCGTTCCTTACGCGGTTGGGTGATTTATGGGACCCCCTTGACAGTTTGCTTTGAATAAAACTCCTCCAGCAAGGCCCAACTTTGGTTTTACCATTTGCCTCACCTAGCCCTTTTTCCCTTGGGTTTCCGGAGCCCGAGGGTCATCTTTATTTTAGCCACCCCGGGCCAGTGCTTGTCTAAGTGTTGGTCCGAACTGAGCTACCTGCGGGGCCACCTCAGGGCAACTTGAGGGTTGGTTTTACTCATAGCTAGTCTCATCCGGTGTTGCCCTGAGAACGAGATATGTGCAGCTCCTATCGGGATTTGTCGGTGCATCGGGCGGCTTTGCTGGTCTTGTTTTACCATTCTCGAAATGTCTTGTAAACCGGGATTCCGAGTCAGAGCGGGTCTTCCTGGGAGAAGGTATATCCTTCGTTGATCGCGAGAGCTTATCATGGGCTAAGTTGGGACACCCCTGCAGGGTATAATCTTTCGAAAGCCGTGCCTGCGGTTATAGGTAGATGGGAATTTGTTAATGTCCGGTTGTAGATAACTTGACACCAGATCCGAATTAAAACGCATCAACCGCGTGTGTAGCCGTGATGGTCTCTTTTCAGCAGAGTCTGGGAAGTGAACACGGTTTTGGGTTATGATTGATGTAAGTAGGAGTTCAGGATCACTTCTTGATCATTACTAGCTTCACGACCATTCCGCTTGCTCTCTTCTCGCTCTTATTTGTGTATGTTAGCCACCATATATGCTTAGTCGCTGCTGCATCCTCACCACTTTACCCCTTCCTTTCCCATTAAGCTTTGCTAGTCTTGATACCCATGGTAATGGGATTGCTGAGTCCTTGTGGCACACAGATTACTACAACAACAGTTGCAGGTACAGGTTATGCGATGATCATGACGCGAGAGCGATGTTTGCTTGTCTTGGAGTTCTTCTTCTGTTTCTTCTTCGATCAGGGGATAAGTTCCAGGTCGGCAGCCTGGGCTAGCAGGGTGGATGTCGTTTGAGCTTCTGTTTGTGTTTCATCCGTAGTCGGATGTTGATATTGTGTATGATATATTGTTGTATTCGTGTGGCATTGTATGCCTTATGTATGTATCCCCATCTACTATGTAATGTTGATGTAATGATATACACCTTGCAAAGCGTTTCAATATGCGGTTCTATCCTTGGTGGGACCTTCAAGTCTCTTTAGGATAGTATCGCATATTGGGCGTGACAAGTTGGTATCAGAGCCTCGACCGACCATAGGAGCCCCCTTGATTGTTGGTCGTTGTTGAGTCTAGAAGAAAACTATTTTGAGTCTTAGGATTATATATATCAGAGAGTAGGATTCTTTTTACTCCTCAGTCCCTTCGTCGCTCTGGTGAGGTCTCCTGACGTAGATGTTTTGACTTTCCTCTCCTCAAATTTCACTAAATTTTTTTTAGGATCACGCGGGTATCTTGGAATCGTTCCGATGGTTTTGTGACGAGAACATTGTTCTTGGTGCCTCCTGTCTATTATGTGGCATTGACCCGGGGAGTTGAGCTCCGAGGTGTTGTCGTAACAATTTTATCGTTGAAGTTCTGGAATACCTGAGTTTTGCCGACATCGAAAATCTCTTTTATGCAGTTGTTGGTGAGATAACCTCGACGTCACCCAGTACTGGGGAGTTCGGGAGTATTGCCATAACTCGTATAACGGATGCTTTTCGAAGGTTGAGGTACACGATTTCCGAAGGTTTCTTGGTTATGTGTTGACGGATGGATACAACTGGATGTAGGTATTGTTAGTTTGGGTGAGATATATTGCTTCCCCTGTATCCCCAACACCAGATTGCATAACCAGAAAGTTTCGGGAGTTTATAGGTGGGAATTCAAGTAGCTCCTAGAATATCTTTCCGACAGATGCATGATATGGGATTGGGTAAATCTCTATCATATGTATTTGTTCCGGCTTATTTCTACAAGCCAGTCATTTGTTTTGTTTTATTTGTGGTATTCAAGTTGCTTCAAAGTCAAGTGTTGATTCCATACCTTTCAAGCGGTGTTATCATATTTCTATGGGAGTGCTAATCCTTCTTGTTTATCGAGATTGTCATGTCTATTCTTTTCCAAACTGGCGTGCTTCTCTTCAAGTGGATCCGATCATTTTCAACATCCGCAAGATCAACTCTAAGTTTTCTCATTGGTGTTTGTTTCATCCATCCCAAGTTGCCTTTGTTTTCCCGCCCTCCCACCCTTTTTCTTCAAGGACTCAGATTTCTTAACCAAGTATCATTTTTATTGATGGGAAGTCTCTCCATTCTTTTTCGTCAATGTTCTTATCCGGTGATTCTCAGGAAGATACTAACGAAGCTTCAAATTCATTATTCTTCGTTTCTTTTCTTCTCCGGTGGATCCAATTCAAGATTTCAGTGTTGATCATATTCTTTTCCTCGTGTCAAATGCTTTCTCATGCCGATGTACCTCTTAATCATTCATTTCTTCCTATTCATTTGTTCTGGAGTGCTGAAGATATCTCACAAGACTTGTGTTTCCATTCACAATCCGTTCAAGATATTTCGAGGTTGTTATCTCATTCAAGCCATTTAATTCAACCGGTGCAACCTCTCTTTAAAATTGTTCAACGGTGTTTTCTTTTGAGTGGGTCCTAACCCACAGGTCTTTCCCAGGATCTTACCTGACTCTTCTAACTTATCCGGAGCGGCTCTCAAATTTTTTCCAAGTTTGATGTAAGAATGAATTTTCATCAGCCATATTCCTTCTCCAAGATCGCTTTCAGAATATTTTCATCATTGGTTCATCATTTCTATTCTTCTTTGTTCCGGAGTGTCTCAACAATTGGGTGGTGTGTCTCCTCGTCATTCTCGGATTTTGAAGACCGAAGAAAGTTCCTCTTAAATCCTTACCCGTTCTTCCAGAGATTCATGGTTCTAGCGTTATGCCATCCTCTCATAATTGTTTTCGATTGTGATAATTCTTTTCACCCATCCGGATCTATTCAGAAGTCTTTTCAGTTTGATTCTCCAGAGCACATCATCTCAGAATCATTCATTCCAGCCTTTAGCTCTCGTTATCCAAATCTTACCGGTGAATCATTCAAGTATTCTCTAATAAGTTCATGGCCTCTTCGTTCTCATGTATCTAAATCCCCTCAAGTATCTTCATTTGTTTTCCAATTCTTCCCGGTGAATTGTGCCTTTGCTACTTTCATTTTCAATTCTTATGGTGGTTCGTTCAAGTTTCCTCTTCCTTTGCTACCGTATCATTTCATTCATTGTTTCCAATCCCACCGATGGTTCCATCAATACCTTCTCAAGTTTGCGCTATATCTCTTTTAATCCTTGCTACGGGAATAAGTAGTGTGCTAAATCCATTGCTTGTCATCAATTGAATTTGATGAAGGATACGCATACCATAATTCTTACTCTTGTTTCATCCAAGTGATTAATTCCTCTTCCGGAGTTCCAAGTTTTCCGCTTTATCTCGTCACGAAGCTCCATCTAAATCATCGCAAGGCTTCACCTTGTGTTTCAACTTCTCTTTCTTTCTATCATTCTTTTCTTACCGGAGTTCTTCATGGAGGCTCTACATGGTGGTTCGTCAAGGATTCTTTTCATTCTTTAATTGTTCTTCAAGATTTTTCTTGAATTTAAGATCAGCCAAGCTATACTCTAAAAATAAACATGGTGCTCAACACATGTTTTGTTTTGAGGAGCTCAAGTATTCTTCATCTTGCATTCCAAAGTGCAATTCCTTCTATCTTGTCTTTTGAGGTGGTGTTATGTCACTCTTGACAATTTCCCTTCGTGATTCAAGTTGTCAAGAATGAGATATTTTAAATCCATCATTTTCTCTTCGTTCAGGAGATCGTTTCAACCTATTAATCCCTCCATTGGAGTTATCTTGTGTCACATTTCACCTAAAGCCTTCCATTGGGAATGTTGCTATTTGTGGTGCTTATCAATGATCCAAGTTATCTCTTTATCATCTTTGTGGAAGAAGTGTTCATCTCTTCGTCGATCTAAAGCAAGCAATTGTTTCCTTTAGTGGTCGGTTGTCACCTCATAATGTTGAGATGTTTCCATAAGCCCACTGCAAACTTATTCTTTTCGTTGTTGGTCATCCAACAACTTTGTTCTAACCTTCTTGCAAGGATGCTTTCCAAGTTCACTTGTGGCAAAAGTTGTCATTTTTTTCTCCGTCCCTTTATCCCAACGATCTAACTTCTATTCTTTCGTTACGGAGGCATTGTGATGTTGCTCTCTTCACCCATCATCTCGTTTTGTCAAGATCATGTTCTTTTCATGCTTATCCATTTAACCGGAGTGTTGTGTCATCTCTTCAAGTTCTTTTCATCTTATCAAGTTTTCCTTCTCCTTTCAGTCGGAGTGCTGCCCAAATTATATCAATCTTATTCCTTCTCTATCTAGTTTTAACCAGAGTGGTTTCAATATCTATCTTATCACTAAACCTCTTGGTACTCGTCGTATCCCTTGTTCCTCTTTTCTAACTGAGTGTTTTCAACTATGTTCATCTTCGTTGTTTTCTTTCTTTCATATTGCTCAACCTCTCAAGGTTCATGGTTTCACTCATTCGTCAAAGAAGCAACTTAGTTTACCTCTTCTCTTCCTCTTCCGTTTCTCTCCGGTGCCATCCTAGATCTCGGGACGAGATCCTCTCGTAGTGGTGGAGTGTTGTAACGCCCCGGATGCAACTTTCCATTTTCGTATCTCCAACGCTTGCCTTTTCTGGAGATGTGTTATATTTTTTCCTCCGTGGTTGGGTTTTTGTTTTTTTTCGTTTTGCTTTTTGTTCAGGTCTTGCATCTCATCTCATAGCATCACGTGCATTGCATTCATCCTTATGTTACATGTTACTTTCATGTCGTATGTACCAAACCCCTTGCTATATCTCTCAAATCTGCCCATGCATCAACACCTCCTTCTTCCTTCTTATTCTTCTCATTTTTGCTAGTGCCATTTTCTGTCCTCAATAAATGTTCATTCTTTTCCTATAAATCCTGCACTTTGCCTACATCCTCTCTGTTAATTTTCAGCCCATTTGAAAGTGTTTTGGTTGGGTTAAAAAATGGCTCAAGTTTGAACTCAATTCAAACTTGAATTATTTTTATATCCTTAAAAATGCCCAAAGCAATTTATTAAAATTCTGCACAAACTCTGGACTCCGGATATATTTTCATATCTCTCTCACGCCTTCCCTTTTATCTCTGAGATTTTCTCTCTTATTTTTTGTTTGAGGAAATTGAGAAAAGAAACACCAGAGGGGGAAAGAGAGTTCCAGCCGAGGCCCAGCTCCTCTCCGCGCAGCGCCGCAGCCCACTTACCCCTTCGATCCAGCCCAGCCTCTCTCCCTCGCTAACCCTAGCGCCAAGGGAGAGCCTCCTGCTCGATCCCCATCTTCCTCCCGAGCGCCGTCACCCAGGGAGAGGGCAGCGCTAACCCCTCTCCCGATCCACTTCTCTCCCTCGATCCCCTCGCTCGTCCTCCTCCAAACCCCGGCGCCGTTCCTCTGCTTCCATGCCGCGCACCACCCAAGCCATGGCGCTCTGACGCCCCTTGTCTCGCCCGCGAAGGCGACCACCTGCAGGTCGCTGCTCCGCAACATCTCTGTCTTCCTCCTCGCCCGGTGCTCCTGCCCTTTTTCCCTGCTGCGCCTCTGCTCCGTCGCAGGACTGCTGCCCTCCGTCGCGCCCATCCATCCTTCCATCTCCCTGTGCCGCGCCTCGACGGCATGCAGGCCCGAGCTTCCGCTGGGAGCAGCCGCAGCTATGTGGCGCCCCACCTCCAAACGGCCACGCATCGATGGACATGTCTCCGCCGCCTCCTACCTAGTCTGCATCCTCGTCGCTCCTCCGTGGCCTTCTGCCCGAGCCACCACAACCACGTGCGCCTCCTTCATGGTTGTCGTGCTATCGGTTTTTCATGCCTCCGCCCCGCGCCTCTGCCCGTCCATGCTGCCCATGAGCCCCAGCGCCCCCTTTGCTCGGTTGCACGCCTAGGGCATCTCACCGCTCAAGCCTTGCCTCGGACCCTGCCGCCTTCAGTCGCTATTGGTTTGTTTGGCCATCATGGACATGCTGCTGCGGACGCCAAGTACGACTACATCGCGGTGATATGTGAACGACTACACGGCTACGACAAGTGTACCTCTACATCCTGGAATCGCTAAGTACCGCACCGAAACGCAAGTACAACAAGGAACCCCGAAGGACTTGGATGCGCCAAGTTCCTCTCCGACACGTGTACAACTACCATCGCCGTGTACCACTACTTCCACTACCGTCGCCCCGAAGACATTGGATTCGTCAAGTACCTCTCCGAGACGAACGTGTACAACTACTTCCACTATCTTCGTGAGAATGACTACTTCCACTACGGCCCGTGTACCACTACTTGCTTCGACAAACTTGATCCGCTCCGAAAATGCACGCTTCAAAGGTATAACCGCCGAGACGATGACCCGTGGACGAATGCATGTTGTATGAGATGCTCGTGTTTGCACCGTGTCCGAGTTGTCACTCGTTTCCATGCCGTCGACCCATGGGAACCCGGTAACCGGGATCACCCCACCATCTTTTACATGTTCCACACATCCACACTTTCCTTTGCACCGACATCTCGATGAGTTGTCGGATCACCGGTATGTTGTCGTGGCATCATTTTCAGATTCGTTGCCGTGGCATCCGTTTTTGTTCCGCCATGGTGACCAAATGCTTCATAACATGCTCATGTCAACGTTTCCATAAAATTTTATAAAACTTGTATATGTCATCCTCATCATGATAACAACATTTAAAATGTTTAAAATTGTTGTTTGCGTTAAATTGCTAAATAACATGTGGGGATTTACCGGGATTGTTGTTTCTTATTTCCGGCCTCACTTAAACTTGCCTAAATAGTTAGCTCAATTATGCTTCACCTCTTGCCATGTTTATCAACATTTAATATTGTTTGGTAGCTTATACGAGATTAAACTAAATAATGGATGTGGTGTTTCGTCAATATGCAAATCGTTGCATATTGAGCTCCACTTAACTTGTAGTGTTGTTTGTGCATATTTCCATGCCATGCCTCACTAAACCGGTCATGCATCATACTTGGTTGTGCATCATGCTATGTTTATGTATTGGTTGTTTACCATGTTGTTTGCTTCTTTCCAGTTGTGCTTCTCCTTGATAGTTCCGGTAATGTTGCGATTGTGAGGATCTATTCGGCTACTCCCGTTCGTCTTCTTCATGGACTCGTTCTTCTTCCTTGCGGGATTTCAGGCAATATGACCGCTACCCTGGATCTCATTACTATCATTGCTATGCTAGTTGCTTCGTTCTATCGCTATGCTGCGCTTCCTATCACTTGTTCTTCAAGCCTTCCCAAATTGCCATGTCAGCCTCTAACCTTTTCACCCTTCCTAGCAAACCATTGCTTGGCTATGTTACCGCTCTACTCAGTCCCTCTTATAGCGTTGTTAGTTGCAGGTGAAGTTGAAGATTGCTCCATGGTGGACAGGATTATGTTGGGATATCACAATATCTCTTATATTATTAATGCATCTATATACTTGGTAAAGGGTGGAAGACTCGGCCTTATGCCTGGTGTTCTGTTCCACTCTTGCCGCCCTAGTTTCCGTCATACCGGTGTTATGTTCCCGGATTTTGCGTTCCTTACGCGGTTGGGTGATTTATGGGACCCCCTTGACAGTTCGCTTTGAATAAAACTCCTCCAGCAAGGCCCAACTTTGGTTTTACCATTTGCCTCACCTAGCCCTTTTTCCCTTGGGTTTCCGAAG
>NC_041387.1:336483813-336496923 GCF_002162155.2 Triticum dicoccoides | reverse complement strand
CTAAGTGTTGGTCCGAACTGAGCTGCCTGCGGGGCCACCTCGGGGCAACTTGAGGGTTGGTTTTACTCGTAGCTAGTCTCATCCGGTGTTACCCTGAGAACGAGATATGTGCAGCTCCTATCGGGATTTTTCGGCGCATCGGGCGGCTTTGCTGGTCTTGTTTTACCATTGTCAAAATGTCAGCCGGGATTCCGAGTCTGATCGGGTCTTCCTGGGAGAAGGTATATCCTTCGTTGATCGCGAGAGCTTATCATGGGCTAAGTTGGGACACCCCTGCAGGGTATAATCTTTCGAAAGCCGTGCCTGCGGTTATAGGCAGATGGGAATTTGTTAATGTCCGGTTGTAGATAACTTGACACCAGATCCGAATTAAAACGCATCAACCGCGTGTGTAGCCGTGATGGTCTCTTTTCAGCGGAGTCCGGGAAGTGAACATGGTTTTGGGTTAAGATTGACGTAAGTAGGAGTTCAGGATCACTTCTTGATCATTACTAGCTTCACGACCGTTCCGCTTGCTCTCTTCTCGCTCTTATTTGCGTATGTTAGCCACCATATATGCTTAGTCGTTGCTGCATCCTCACCACTTTACCCCTTCCTTTCCCATTAAGCTTTGCTAGTCTTGATTCCCATGGTAATGGGATTGTTGAGTCCTTGTGGCTCACAGATTACTACAACAACAGTTGCAGGTACAGGTTATGCGATGATCATGACGCGAGAGTGATGTTTGCTTGTCTTGGAGTTCTTCTTCTGTTTCTTCTTCGATCAGGGGATAAGTTCCTGGTCGGCAGCCTGGGCTAGCAGGGTGGATGTCGTTTGAGCTTCTGTTTGTGTTATGTAATGTAGATGTAATGATATCCACCTTGCAAAGCGTTTCAATATGCGATTCTATCCTTGGTGGGACCTTCAAGTCTCTTTAGGATAGTATCGCATATTGGGCGTGACAGAGGTGGTGGCTCAGGTCCCGGATTTTATGGCCAGGGCAATCAGGGCGGTTTTAACCAGCAGCCCAATGAAGGCGATCAGCAACAACAGTCGGGATATCAAAGTAATGACAAGCAGCTAACTAGCGGTCAATATCATGTTTCCACCACAAGCTTGTGCAAGCGAGATCAAAAGGTTCATAAATGAGCGATAAGTGCAGTTGAGCCGGTCGTACCTTGATACTTACGATGATCAGAACAGCCAATTGTATGGACCCAAGAGGATCACCCGCCCCGGGTTGACAACCCGGGTCAGTTGGCTTTGGTGTTAGCTCCTCAGGTTGGAGGTTACAAGTTCATTAAGGTGCTTATGGATGCAGGGAGCAGTATCAACATCCTTTATTATGATACTTTTCGCTGGAGGAATTTGACTGACAAAGATCTTAAGCCGTCTCCTACAGTCTTTCATGGGGTGGTGCCTGGTAAATCGGCCTACCCAGTTGGTAAGATTGCTTTGGAAGTAGCTTTTGGCAATGAACATAATTACAGGGCAGAGATGTTGAACTTTGAAGTGGTCAAGATCAAAAGCCCCTATCATGCTCTGTTTGGACGGCCAGCTTATGCCAAGTTTATGACACGGCCTTGTTTTGTGTATCTGCAGCTTAAGATGTCGGGTCGCAAGGGTACCATCATAGTGCATGGTGACAGGAAGATAGCCTTGGAGTGTGAAGAGGGCGATGTTGCTTATGCTGAGTCTACCTGTGCCACGGAGGAACTTAAGTTTTATAAAGACTATGTTGACCCGGCTAATATGACTTTGTTAAAGAAGCCAACCACAAAGCATGATCCTTTGTTGAAGTTTAAGTCGACAGAAGATACCAAGCAGGTTGACTTTATCCCTGGCAACTCATCTCAGCAGTTTACTATCAGTGCCAACATGGATCCGAAATAGGAAAGCGCACTCATCGAGTTCATCCGTGAGAACCGGCACATCTTTACATGGAAGCCTTCAGACATGCCAGGTGTACTGAGAGAACTCGCTGAGCACACTCTCAATATTGATCCTAAATTTATGACGGTCAAACAATTCCTTCATCGTTTTAATGAAGAGAGGCGTAAGGCCATTGAAGAAGAGGTGGCCCGGCTCTTAGCAGCTGGGTTCATCGTTGAAGTTTTTCACCCTGAGTGGTTGGCTAACCCGGTGCTGGTACTTAAGAAAAATGGCATTTGGCGCATGTATGTGGAATACACATACCTTAATAACGCTTTTCCAGCTGATCCTTTTTCTCTTCCCCGTATTGATCAGATCATAGATGCTACGGCGGGTTGTGAATGTCTGTGTTTCCTGGATGCTTATTTTGGATACCACAGATAAAGATGCCAGTCAAAGATCAAGAGAAGACGGCTTTCATCACACCTTTTGGAGCTTTCGGCTATGTATCCATGCCTTTTGGGCTTAAGAGTGCCCGGCGACTTATCAGGCGTTGTGTGCAGAACTGTTTTCATAGTCAAATTGGATGCAATGTTCATGCCTACGTGGATGATATTGTTGTGAAGTCTAGAAAGAAGGAAACCCTGTTGGATGATCTAAAAGAGACCTTTGATAATCTCTGGGTTTATGAGATGATGCTTAACCCGGCCAAATGTATTTTTGGTGTGCCTGCAGGCAAGCTCTTGGTTTTTTTGGTTTCAGGGAGAGGCATCAAAGCTAACACAGAGAAAATCAAGGCTATCACCTCATTGGCTAAACTGGCGTGTGTCAATGATGTCCAGCGCTTGGTGGACCATATTGCAGCTTTAAGCCAGTTTATAAGCCGTCTGGGAGAGCAGGCTATTCCTCTGTACCAGATGATGAAGAAAACAGATCATTTTGTTTGGAGTGATGCTGCTAATGTGGCATTTGAAGCACTTAAGAAGCAGCTGGCTGAGCCGCTAATTCTTGCAGCTCCTATTGAGAAGGAACCTTTGCTTTTGTATGTCGCAGCTAATAGCAGAGTCGTTAGTGTAGCAGTTGTTGTGGAAAGAAAAGAGTCGGGTAAGGAGTACCCAGTCCAAAGGCCAGTTTATTATGTCAGTGAGGTTTTAATTGAGTCTAAACAAAGATACCCACATTAGCAAAAGCTAGTATATGGGGTGTTCATGGCCAGTCGCAAATTAAAGCACTATTTTCTTGATCATCCCATTATTGTGGTCATCTCTGCTCCTTTATGTCATATTATTCAAAACAGAGAAGCCACAGGTCGAGTGGACAAATGGGCCATTGAGCTTGGACCCCATGGTTTGAAGTATATGCCAGGGAGAGCTATCAAGTCTCAGGCTCTTGTGGATTTTATCAACAACTGGACAAAGTTACAGATGCCTGATTACAATCCACTTTGATGGGTCTAGGCAGCTGGAGGGCTCGGGACTGGAGTTATTTTGACTTCCCCACGAGGTGACAAGTTTTTTATGTTCTAAGGTTAATGTTTCCTTGTACTAATAATGCAGCTGAGTACGAGGCCCTGCTCCATGGCCCGTGGATGGACAAAGAGATGAATTTAAGCCGGGTCAGGTGTTTTGGCGACTTGGATCTAGTGGCTCAGCAAGTTTCAAGCACTTGGGATTCTAAAGACCCGCTCATGGCGGCTTACTGCTGGGTGGTTGATAATATTGCTGGACACTTCAAGGGTTACCAAGTGGAGCATGTTGATCGCAGGAAGAACGAGGCAGCTGACGCCTTAAGCTGGCTAGGGTCTCAGCATAAGCCGATGCCCCCTAACGTTTTTCTTGACGTATTACACAATCCTTCAGTTAAGTTGCCTTCCAAAGAAGATCTTGCAGTTCCTGACCCGAAGGCGTAGTTGGTGACGGCTCTCCACGCCATCCCTGATTGGACAGTTCCCTATTTGGCTTATATGAACCGGGGAGATTTACTTGAGGATGAAACTTTAGCCACGCAAATAACCTGGCAGTCTAAGTCTATGACTATTGTCAATGGCGAGTTACACTGATGAAATGTCACAGGCGTGTTCCAGCGATGTGTTTCTCCTTAAGAGGGTCGTGAGATTCTAAGAGAAATCCATGAGGGAAATTGTGGCCATCACGCCGGCTCTAAATCTCTTGTGGCTAAAGCTTTTTGTCACGGGTTTTATTGGTTGATGGCTCATGCTGATGTAGAAGATCTGGTTAGTAAGTGTGATGGCTGTCAGAAATTTTCTCGATAGGCTCACGTGTCGGCTCAAGAATTAAGGATGATTCTAATTACTTGGTCGTTTGCGGTCTGGGGGCTTGATATGGTTGGACCTTTCAAGAGGTCTAAGGATAAGAAGACCCACCTCTTGGTGGCAGTTGATAAATTTACTAAGTCGGTTGAAGCAGAGCCGGTCAGTAAGTGTGATGTAGCCACGGCGGTTCAATTCGTGAAAAAAGTAATCTTCCATTTTGGTTACCCTCACAGCATCATAACTGATAATGGAACTAATCTATCCAAAGATGTTATGAAAGAGTTCTGTCAACGAGATCATTCGCCTTGACGTCTCATCGGTAGCTCACCCCCAGTCCAACAGTCAAGCTCAAAGAGCCAATCAAGAAATCTTGAGAGGGATAAAACCCCGGCTTATGGTCCCTTTGCAAAGGACGCAGGGTTGCTGGGTTGAGGAGTTACCCTTAGTGCTGTGGAGTATCAAAACCACCTCCAATAGATCAACAGGTTACACACCTTTCTTCATGGTTTACGGGGTTGAGGCAGTTCTTCCAAGTGATATCCGTCATGACTCGCCCCACGTGGCGGCTTATATTGAAGCTGATAACGAAAAAGCACGTCAGAATGCTCTTGATATGTTGGATGAAGAGCGTGACCTTGCAGCGGCTCGTTCGGTGATATGCCGGCAAGACCTGCATTGCTATCATAGCCATCGGGTTAAGACCCAGACCTTTCAAGAAGGTGACTTAGTGCTCAAGCTGATACAAGATCAAACAGGCATGCATAAATTATCCACATCTTGGGAAGGACCTTTTGTGATCAGCAAGAACTTGAACAATGGGTCATACTACCTTATTGATGTCCGAGAACACAAGGATTCACGCACAGCGGAGGAGGAGAGCCGCCGGCCATGGAACATCGCTCATCTTCGACCATATTACACTTGAGCCACCGGCTCTTGTGTTGTACATACTTTCTTTAGTGTATATATTATGATCACTATAATAAAGCCGGCATCCCTGATAATTCAGGGCCTCTGTCGTTTCGTTTACAAGTATTTGAGCCTTTATTATTTGTTCATAAGGTCATTTGGGGGCTTCCTGTTCAAAGAACATAGCTATGCTCACCCTCTTGATCGGCTTCCTAGCCACCTTATTGGTCACTTAGGGGCTTCATGTTCAAAGAACATAGCTATGCTCACCCTCTTGATCGGCTTCCTAGCCACCTTATTGGTCACTTGGGGGCTTCCTGTTCAAAGAACATAGCTAAGCTCACCCTCTTGATCGGCTTCCTAGTCACCTTATTGGTCACTTGGGGCTTTCTGCTTAAGGAGCATAGCTATGCTTACTCTCTTGGTCGGCTTCCTAGACAGGTGTAAACACCAAATTCCGGGTTATCCGGCCTGTATGTCATTGTTCCTCCGCCCAGGTAATCCTGGAATAACCCGTCGTACTTTTAACAGTCAATCTTTAAATAAGACCCTGAACTTGTTAAGGTTAAAACGGCAGTTTGTCATGAGAGGGTCGGCTTACAGGTGTGCAGGAATTAACTCAGTGGCTGTGCGGCCCATGAAAGCACTTGAGTGTTAGTCTTGGCGGACTATGAAAGCCTTGTTTTTCTGGATTTTTGTTTTTCTGAAAATTCTGGATTTATATCTTTCTTCCATGTTAGCATATGGTTTTTAGAGTTCAGGCCATGTAGCCTTAACTATATGACTCAAAATTGAGCATATCGGGTTAACAACCCGCCTTGATAGCAGATTACAAGCCGCCAGGAAATTCGCATTGAGCAACCAACATCACGATGTTTCATGTCTACGACTTCTTATTGTCAAAAGAAGCTATTATGATCTACAGTGAATATGATAATATTTTATATGACCCACATGATTGATAATATTATAAGCACAAACAACAGATCTTCAACGTCAGATCGGCGGTTCTAAGTATTTAGAAGATAAACATGCACGATGGCATGTGAGATCATTGTTTCAAACTAGCCTATTACAAGGCCTTTCCAAGCCCAAAAGTTTCAGAGTTTTTCATGAAGAAGCTCTATGTCGCGGTCTGAGAGCCCCCCCCCCCTCGGATCACTTGTTTTGGTCCTAACGAGTTGAAGAATCCGGGTTACCCTGCGCCGGTTCTTCTTCTCCATCCATCATCTAGAAGTCAGATGATGTCTAGTCGATGCCCGTTAAGGCTTGAAAGACAGCTTCATCATCTATAAGTGTGGACGGGTCAACATCAGGAGCAAAGGTGTGCTTACGTGTTGAAGGGATGAGATCCACCACTTCATAAGCCAGCGCTCTCACTTTGGCGTTTTCCATCGTGTAAGCCGCCTGATATCAGGATAGATCAGTTTCATTGGCCAGCTTGCTCGCCAGGGGACGCATCTCCTTCACACAATCGGCAAAATCTTTTTCCTCGAAGGGAGACCCGTCTTCTTTGTGACTTAGACAGCCAGTAGCCATCTCCGCCGGGTCTAGCTCTGCCCGCCATGCTTTGGCCCGGCTCAACACTGTAATAGTACCAGCTCCGGCGAATGATCGCTTTATTTCCTCAATCCTTTGAGGTATGACGGATAGCTTGTCCAATACCTCCCCGATAAGGGAAGGTGGTTGTTTACTGTGCGAGATGGCTGCTATGGTTCGTTGAGTGCATGTGTATAGTTGCACCACCAAAGTATAAACCGCCTTTAGCTTCACCAACATGTTATGGCCAACGTTGGCACTCCCGGGGCCTATTTAATAAGCACACAGATAAGTCGCCAGGCGGGCTAAAAGTTAAATATTAGAAATGGTTGAAGCATCCTGAATTACTTACCAAAGATAGCAATGGTCATCTGAGAAATATAGCATTTTAAGCCGGTCAATTCTGAAGTGGCCTCTTTCAAAGAAGATTCGGCAGTCTCTGCTCTTTGTATTAAGGCGGCTCTCTCCTCATCCCAGGTGGATCTCTCCGTAGCAAATCCGACTTCGAGCTTATCATTTTCATCCAATCTAAATTTAAACTTGGAATCATCTTTGCGGGTCTCATCCTCTTGACGCTCAAGCATGGTCTTTAAATCGACCAACTGGGATTCCGCCTGAGTTGAGGCCTCCTGCAAATAAGAGTTAAACAATCATAAGCAAATTTATTAGGAAACAATATATATACAAGTCCCAAGCCCGTTGCAAGCAAAGCACTTGGCACTTAGGGGCTAATGTGCGAGAGTTCTTTTCACTTTAAGTTGTAGAGAGATCTAGCTTATCTTTTTCAGATAAACCGGCCTGTGAGGGTTATGAGGTGAAGTTTTATTTTTGAAGATAATAGAATTGATCTGACTCATTTTTATCAAGAAAAGCCAGTTCATGGGGGCTATAGCTCGAAATTTACAATGACATACTGATTAAAGTCTTTACCAAACTCAATAAGTCTTTTCCTATGGCTAAGACTTGGGATATTTCTGACGCATCTTCTTGATTATGTCCACCTCGAGATCACAACCAGCATGCAGTTGACTGAGATAGCCAGAAAAAAATTCATTGACGCCCAAGTGTGAGTAGTTAGCAATATCAAATTTGGCTTTGCTCCTTTCAACTAGTTCTTCCTTGGCTGAGTGTTTGGCCAGAATGGTAGGATTCCCCGGCTCTACATAGCCAGTGCCAGTAATCAAAACATCCTCGGCATCTTCTTCCGCAGGTCTGGCGGGGCTTGGTGGCTTAGCACCTGATGGGTCAACACTCATAGGGACCACAGGGGTGTCATGAATTTCTGGTGGCTGGTCATCAGCAATATCCTCAGGGTTCTAAGTGGAGGCTTCAGATGCAGGCGTTTGTCTCTTTGGCTCGTGGATTTTAGGATCTTCGGCCGGCTTATTCGTTTTCAGTTTCTTTCTTGGCTTTGCTATACCGCTAAAAATAATAAATGAGGATATAAGTATATCAGTTTACAGATGTTAAAACGACAAAGTCAAATGCCATTACCCAGCAACAATTTTGAAGGCAGGCATTTGGGTCTGTGAAGAGTCACCAGAGGATGAATGAGGAGTTCCCTGATAATTTGTGTCGGAAGGATTAAGTGGTTGATGGATAAGACCCGCCTTTGGCAAATAGGGGATTGAGTTTTGTGGCATCTCTTTCTGACGCTTGCGAGCGACTGGTGTGTTGGGTAAGCCAGAGGAAAGTTCTCCACCTCTGCTATTCCGGGTTGTGCATCGGGTCTCATGTTGTTGTTGCTTCAAAATAAAGTTTGGATCCAAGTAAGCTAACGGATTAGAAAACCTTACTTTCCAGGCCACTTGTCGAACCTTCTATCTCGGAAAAGGCTCTGAGTCGGAGGAAACAATAGTTACCTCTTCAATGTCTTCTAGGTTGGTCTTTGCATCATCCTGAGAGGAGTCAGCATCAATAAGATGCATAAAAAAGGAACCAAGAGAATCCAGTTCTACCTCTGAATCATTCTCCAAGGAGAATAGTTCTGAGGTGTCTGATTTCTTCTTGTTCTTCTTGGAGGCTTTGGTCTTTGCTCTGGCCTTTTTTCCTGGTTTCTCTTGATACTTTGGACACCGGAATTGGATGACTATGTCCGAAATGGTCGAGACATAAAGATCGATATATTGGATGACTATGTTTGGACACCGGAATTGTTTCAGAAGGTTTCGGACATATACCGGAGTACCGGGGGGTTACCGGAACCCCCCGGGGGGTTATTGGGCCTCATGGGCCCTAGTGGAGAAGAGGAGGGGTGGCCAGGGCAGGCCGCGCGCCCCTTCCCCCTCTAGTCCGAATTGGACAAGGAGGGGGCGGCGCCCCCCTTTCCTTCCTCTCTCTCTCTCTCCCTTTCCCCCTTCTCCTACTACTCAAGGAGGAGTCCTACTCCCGGTGGGAGTAGGACTCCCCCCCTTGGCGCGCCCTCCTCCTAGGCCGTCCGCCTCCCCCTTGCTCCTTTATATACGGGGGCAGGGGGCACTTCTAGACACAACAATTGATCATTGATCTCTTAGCCGTGTGCGGTGCCCCCCTCCACCATATTCCACCTCGGTAATATCGTAGCGGTGCTTAGGCAAAGCCCTGCGTCGGTAGCATCATCAACACCGTCATCACGCCGTCGTGCTGACGGAACTCTCCCACAAAGCTTTGCTGGATCAAAGTTCATGGGACGTCATCGAGCTGAACATGTGCTGAACTCAGAGGTGTCGTATGTTCCGTACTTGATCGGTTGGATCGTGAATACGTACGACTACATCAACCGCGTTGTGCTAACGCTTTCGCTTTCGGTCTACGAGGGTACGTGGACAACACTCTCCCCTCTCGTTGCTATGCATCACCATGATCTTGCATGTGCGTAGGAAATTTTTGGAAATTACTACGTTCCCCAACAAGAATTCCATCAAAGCGACAATGAAGACGCCAAGGACTGCAGGGCAACAAGAAAATTCAAAGATCGATGCAAGTCAAGCCAAAGGAGATAAAGGCCGCAATAAGCACAAGCGCAAGAAATCCAAAGTCAGTTTTGCACAATTGTTAGATAGATATCAAAAGGAGAGTGAAGAGAAAAGTGCTTATTGGTCAAGTAGTTCAAAAGCATCAAGATCACTCCCTAGGCGCAAATCTGAGGATCGGTATTGGCAAAGTGAGAATCTCAATGCAGCATATTCATATCCTTACTTTGGGCCGCCAATGCCAATGTCATGGATACATCCTTATGCTCATGTAAATACATATCCAGCATGGGACAGGTATGATACAAGGGCACATTCTCCATCTTATTTTAGACCATCTCGCCAATACTATGTAGCTCCAAGAAGATCAACATTTGAACAATCACGCGTCAAAGAGCATTTCAATCATAAGGAATCGGTCCAGAGCTCAACAAAGAAGAAAGAGGTGGCCAAGCAAGTTTACCGCGTGAAAAGAGATGGTCGTAAGAGTGCTACTTCAAATTTGATCTCAAATGAAAAAGAGCCAATTAAAGTGTTGACATTGGCTACCAAAGGCAATGAGATGAAGCAATCAATTGTTGAGAGTCAAAGTGTCAAATCTAAAGAAAAGAAGTTGAGAGTGCACAAGGACAAGAAAGAATTGTCATTGGTCGAAGCAGAATCACAGCTGAGATGCCCACTCGGCTCATCTTATTGGCAAAAGAAGGAATTACAAAAGCTTAATGCACAAGAGTTGAGAAAGAAGAACATGGCATGGGTTCCCAAGAGGATCAATCAAAACAAAAATGATGTGTGTGCTTCTATTGCAACAAGTAAAATAAAAGTGAAGAAAGAGAAGGATGGAAGCAACAAACAATTAAGCCGAAGGTGTGCATCACAACATCAAAATCTTCGGTTAGCACATCATCCATTTTCTTTAGCTATGCCATTGATGCCTTTGCCATGGAATTCATCCCTAGGTATGATCAATTACCCTTCATGGATTTATTTTGATCCATGGATGCAACATAATTTTCTGTATCATGAGAGGGTATTAGCAAATCACTATACATTTGGTTAGTTACAATTTTTTTTCTAATACAAAGGGGCCGAAATATTTTATTGCTACTTCATTTGTTTATTTCGGCTATACATACTTTGGTGGGTGAATTCTACATGGACCTCATGGTAATGGCCGATATTTATCTATCGCCCTAAGAATATGTCAAAGCATGGCCAATGTAGTATCCTAACATCGTCCTTAGATCAGTTGGAGACCGAAACAAGGTACATGTTCATTGATATTACCCTTTTCTTTCTAGTATTATGGAGATTGTTTTTGATGGTTAAATTAATAACAATGGCCAAGGTGCTGGTGTTGTTTATATATCTCCTTATGGTGCTATTTTGTGAAGCCTCATGCCACTTAAAATAATATTATTATTTGCACAATAATCAAAGCTGAATATGCAATGTTATTCGGTTTGGAGCTTTTTGTTGCCATAGGTGCTATACACATTGAAGCTTTTAGTGATTCGTTATGAGTAGTGCAACAAATATCTAAGGGTTGCCATTGTTTTGACGAATCATATATAGTTTACCTTGAGGTATGTCTAGATATAGAATTTACCTTGGGTTGCTTTAATATTGCTCATATATTTAGACATGACAATTTGAGAGCAAATGAGTTGGTGTAACAAGCATCCAGCTACCATTTTGATCATGGTGTATTCCATATCTATCAATAGCCGATACTTCGTCTCACCGACATAGGTAAGGCTGGACCAAAGCCCACCGCTTCGGCCACTAATAAAAAAATTATGCAGGCGAAAGCAAGGATTAGAGGAAGATCATTCTTGATTATCTGTAATATTCTAGCAAAAGGGTAAACAGTATGGTTCGGAGGATGGCTTTGAGATACATATCTATGAAACTTTATCATTGGATTTTTAATGAGAAGGTTTCACCCAAGTTTGCATCAAGAGGTTCAAACAAGCAATGGCCGATATATACTTATCGCCCTAAGCACATGCAAATGGCCGATGAAGTGTTGACATCGTCCTTAGACCAAGCTCCATGCAAATTATTTTTTGGCATGCAAGCTTTGCCCAAAAACAGGGGTTATGTGTCGACACCAGATTTTAGCATGGTCAAAACATAATTAAGATGTCTTTAAATGGAGAAGTGGTATACATGAAAAAGTTCCATCTTGTCGACATGATCATCTGAAGTTTCGGCCATCACCATCTGATATCATCTCGAGGGCCGAAGTTGTGCTTGAAGTACCAGGATTTTATATGCAGAGTACTTTTTGGCCGATTAGGCTTCTAAGACAGACTCGTATGAGAAAATTTACAACACAAAAATTATTCATCTCGTCGAAACAGACGATTTTAATATAAAAATCGTCTTAATCCAAGGTCGTATGCAAAAGTTGTAGTCAAAACAGTGCAATGCTGCAGAAGCTATAGAGATGGCCGGATGCCCAAAACCTCCTGTTGTGACCGGACTGTCCGGAAATAGAGACCAAACTGTCCGGTGCCAGTCGCGGAAACCTTCTGTTGTGACCGGACAGTCTGGTCCGGCCGAGCGGACAGTCTAGTCTAAACCGAAATCGTGCTTCTTCACGAATCTAATAATTGCGGGGGCGATTAGGCCTTCAAGACGACCTCGAATCAGAAAACGTTCAACATGAAAGTTGTTCGTGTCTTGTGAGACTTAAAAACCGAACTGCTGAGTTTGATTAATTTTGAAAAGATTTGGACTTGGAGTCCTTTTCATGTACGGGAAGCCCAACCGCCTCATAAATAGATAAGACACACAATTGATCAATCAATCAATCACTTTTTATCTTTTCTCTTTAACCCTAGTTCTTCTTCTCGTTCTTCGTTTGTAGGGCGGCGAACCTCGAGGCCCTAGGGCAGCCCATAGCCACCGCGCGCCCTGACGGGATCCCTCCCGGGCGTGTGGGGTTTCGGGTCTACAAAAACGCCCGCCGGATTGCTTGCGTACGGCGCTTCCGAACGGGTGTTCTTCGACGTGAGCTGTGGTGCATCACCCCAGCATCGAGGGTACACGGTGACGTGTTCATGTGCGAACACTATGGCATGTCGCCCCAGTCAGCATGTCACCCCAGTGTGTACTCACCGAGGATCGTAAGTTCTTAGGAGTCAGTTTCTGAATTTAGAAATCCCGTATTGTCCTAGGATGACAGGCAATCCTAGTCTGCAGTGTAACTTGCTATGCCTACTGTAATGTCATAGTGGAGAGCAATTTAGCTTGCAAGGTTTTGCATTTCCACAAAAAATCTTCTCCAACACGTTTTCTTTTCCAAGTACGTAGCACGGAACTACAGAAAAAGCACATCCTTCAGAGTTCAAGTTATGTTGTGTAACTCTCGCACACACTGTATTGCCTGCCTCGATGGGCTTATATAGTTTACAACAGAAGTACCGAGGGGGGAGGAGAGTACAAACTGCAGTCCCTGCATGAGAGGACGCACAAGGCACAAGACCTGGACTAGGTAGCGCACGACCTGCACTAGGTTGTTGGGGACGTGCGGGAGTGGGAGCTGAGGCTGTTAGCCACGCGAGGGACGACCTGAAGATG
>NC_041387.1:336480830-336483273 GCF_002162155.2 Triticum dicoccoides | reverse complement strand
CCGGTAGGCGGGAGTGGGAAGCGGGGCGAGGGGGATCCCGAGGAGGGCGTGGGCGGGCGCGGATTGGAGGGGACGGTGGCGCGCGGTTCGGGGTGGATATATGGCCCGAGATCGTTTGTGGGCGGGTGACTCGAGGGCTGTGGTGTGTCCGGCGTAGGTTGGTAGGGAAAAACGGACTCATCAAATGTAACGTGACGAGAAATGATAACCTTGCGAGTAGCCAAGTCCAGACAGCGATAGCCCTTGTGTTCCAAGGGATACCCGAGGAAAACGCAGCGGGACGAGCGAGGGGCAAGTTTGTGGGGGCTAGTGGCGATGGTGTTGGGGAAACACAGACATCCAAAAACGCGCATGTGGTCATACGTTGGGTGTTTGCCGAGAAGGCGAAAGTAGGGAGTCTCAGAGGTGATGGCAGTAGAGGGCCTCAACCCAGAAGGCAGGGGGTAGTGTGGCGTGTATGAGGAGGACGCGGAGAATGTCATTTGTCATGCGGAGGAGGCGCTCGGCTTTTCCATTTTGGGGTGATGTATGGGGGCATGAGAGGCGAAGAGAGGCGCCATAGCGGGAGAAGAGGTCGCGTAGGGAGGTGGTAAGAAATTCGCCGCCGTTATCGCATTGCATACACTGTATGGAAACATGGAATTGCGTGAGGACGTACGCATGGAAATGATGAATGATATCTACGGTATCGGACTTGTGGCGTAGAGGAAAAGTCCAAGAGTAGTGAGAGTAGTCATCTAGGATCACAAGATAATATTGAAAACCCGAAAAACTACAAATGGGAGAGGTCCATAAATCACAATGTATGAGCTGGAAAGGTGTTGTAGTAAATGACATGGAATTGGAAAAGGGCAGCCGGGGCTGCTTGCCTAGTTGACACGCCGTACACAATGTACTTTGGGACGTGATTTTATTACATGTGGGAAGAAAAAAAGGGGCTAAAGTAGAGATGGTCTTGGTGCTAGGATGTCCCAAGCGCTGGTGCCACACGTCGCTGCCGACCACCGTGAGGAGAGCTTGCACGCCGGAGTTGGTGAAGAATGGATAGAGGTCCCCATGGCTATTGGACCTCATGATGATCTTGCGGGTGGCTAGGTCCTTCACGGTAAAACCAAATGGGTCAAATTCTATACTGCATGAATTGTCAATGGTAAAGCGACGTACAGAGATGAGATTTTGGATGACAGTGGGAGATACAAGTACATCGTTGAGAGAAAAAGAAGCAAGTTTGGTGGAGCCGACGGCTGTCACGGGTAAGCGAGATCCGTTTCCAACTAGTATGCCCGAAGAATGACGCAAAGATGGAGAAAAACACTTAGATAGGGAGGCGGCCATACCAGTCACGTGGTGTGACGCCCCCGATTTAATCGTACACTAATCATGCACGCAAACGTGTACGATCAAGATCAGGGACTCACGGGAAGATATCACAACACAACTCTAAAACATAAATAAGTCATACAAGCATCATAATACAAGCCAGGGGCCTTGAGGGCTCGAATACAAGTGCTCGATCATAGACGAGTCAGCGGAAGCAACAATATCTGAGTACAGACATAAGTTAAACAAGTTTGCCTTAAGAAGGCTAGCTCAAACTGGGATACAGATCGAAAGAGGCGTAGGTCTCCTGCCTGGGATCCTCCTAACTACTCCTGGTCATCGTCAGCGGCCTGCACGTAGTAGTAGGCACCTCCAGTGTAGTAGGAATCATCGTCGACGGTGGCGTCTGGCTCCAGGGCTCCAGCATCTGGTTGCGACAACCAGGTAGAAGGGAAAGGGGAAAAGAGGGAGAAAAGCAACCGTGAGTACTCATCCAAAGTACTCGCAAGCAAGGAGCTACACTACATATGCATGGGTATATGTGTAAAAGGCCATATCGGTGGACTGAACTGCAGAATGCCAGAATAAAAGGGGGATAGCTAATCCTGTCGAAGACTACGCTTCTGGCAGCCTCCGTCTTGCAGCATGTAGAAGAGAGTAGATTGAAGTCCTCCAAGTAGTATCTCCAAGTAGTATCTCCAAGTAGCATCTCCAGTAGCATAATCCTACACGGCGATCCTCCCCTTGTCGCCCTGTGGAAAAGTGATCACCGGGTTGTCTGTGGAACTTGGAAGGGTGTGTTTTATTAAGTATCCGGTTCTAGTTGTCATAAGGTCAAGGTACAACTCCAAGTCGTCCTGTTACCGAAGATCACGGCTATTCGAATAGATTAACTTCCCTGCAGGGGTGCACCACATAACCCAACACGCTCGATCCCATTTGGCCGGACACACTTTCCTGGGTCATGCCCGGCCTCGGAAGATCAACACGTCGCAGCCCCACCTAGGCACAACAGAGAGGTCAGCACGCCGGTCTAAATCCTATGCGCGCAGGGGTCTGGGCCCATCGCCCATTGCACACCTGCACGTTGCGTACGCGGCCGGTGAGCAGACCTAGCAACCTC
>NC_041387.1:336478518-336480820 GCF_002162155.2 Triticum dicoccoides | reverse complement strand
CGAGTTCACACATATTAAGGAAGGCATAGGTTCAACCCATCAGGGCATCTTACGAACATATACCACAAACTTCGGGGTAATTAATACAAGCTCGAAAGTAGAGCATTGTTGGTCAAGCAGAGGATACAATGTACCAAAGGCATTATGTATCAGGGGAAAGAGCTCACAACGTGATTAATATGAAGGACATAAAATCCAACAAAGGAACCGATGGTCCACAACGGAGCTGGTGTGGGTATCGGTACTCTATCAAAGGAAGAAGGAATGCAAGTGCACCGGATTATAGAAACAACTGACTAACTCAATTGTCAAATGCAAAGGAATTATGATTCCCAAATCAAGGGATCAGAAGCAATGCTCTGATTAGGGGTGGATAAGTTGAATAGCCTTAGGGTACAATCAAAGACAATTCGATTGGTCAAGAACCAATTCCAGCTAAAGGAATGGCAATTCACTCGGAAAGTTAATTTATAAGGATCAATGATGATTGCATGTATTCGCAAACACATTGAGTCAACAGACTCAAATTGGTAATGACAAGGAATGTCAATATGACTACGAGACTTATGGGATTATCCATAATGCAAGCAAGCAAGAATTTCAAGAGCCAAAGGCCCCAAAGGATTTTCGGAAGATCGAATATTATTTCGAAGACTTTTGTGAAACACATGAACAACTGGGGATGAGCGGATACTCGACAAGTGCGAGGATTTATTCGAAGGGGTATTCATGTGGCAAAGAACTGCCTGCAGTAGGCACAAAGTATTCTCGGAATAATAGAGAAAACTTCGGGGTATCTTGTAATAACAAGATCAATGGGGGATGATCATAAGAATGGCAAGTGTAAGTAGTTATCCATACAGATTTATCGGTGGTCAGGAATAGCCAAAGTGATGGGCACAAGTCTCGAGAGAACATCAGAGAGTATCTTCGGAATCTTCTGATGTAGCAGGCGATCCTCTGCAATAAGGGGCTCTTCGGGTGGATGCGATCACGAGATCCTAATCTTAGAGTTAGCAAATTCATTTAACACGAATAGTAGAGAGATCATAGTCCCAGAGTATAGACGAGGAATAAAAGATCCTAATACCACCCGATGGCGACGTGGGCCCGTAAGGCACACAGCCAAGTTAGTAAAAGTTTTTGCAATGTCTAGACTCGACTTCGGCCAAGGAGTGTGGAAGGGGGATTCCTACAGGCAGTCGGCTCTGATACCAACTTGTGACGCCCCCGATTTAATCGTACACTAATCATGCACGCAAACGTGTACGATCAAGATCAGGGACTCACGGGAAGATATCACAACACAACTCTAAAACATAAATAAGTCATACAAGCATCATAATACAAGCCAGGGGCCTTGAGGGCTCAAATACAAGTGCTCGATCATAGACGAGTCAGCGGAAGCAACAATATCTGAGTACAGACATAAGTTAAACAAGTTTGCCTTAAGAAGGCTAGCTCAAACTGGGATACAGATCGAAAGAGGCGCAGGTCTCCTGCCTGGGATCCTCCTAACTACTCCTGGTCGTCGTCAGCGGCCTGCACGTAGTAGTAGGCACCTCCAGTGTAGTAGGAATCATCGTCGACGGTGGCGTCTGGCTCCAGGGCTCCAGCATCTGGTTGCGACAACCAGGTAGAAGGGAAAGGGGAAAAGAGGGAGAAAAGCAACCGTGAGTACTCATCCAAAGTACTCGCAAGCAAGGAGCTACACTACATATGCATGGGTATATGTGTAAAAGGCCATATCGGTGGACTGAACTGCAGAATGCCAGAATAAAAGGGGGATAGCTAATCATGTCGAAGACTACGCTTCTGGCAGCCTCCGTCTTGCAGCATGTAGAAGAGAGTAGATTGAAGTCCTCCAAGTAGTATCTCCAAGTAGCATCTCCAGTAGCATAATCCTACACGGCGATCCTCCCCTTGTCGCCCTGTGGAAAAGTGATCACCGGGTTGTCTGTGGAACTTGGAAGGGTGTGTTTTATTAAGTATCCGGTTCTAGTTGTCATAAGGTCAAGGTACAACTCCAAGTCGTCCTGTTACCGAAGATCACGGCTATTCGAATAGATTAACTTCCCTGCAGGGGTGCACCACATAACCCAACACGCTCGATCCCATTTGGCCGGACACACTTTCCTGGGTCATGCCCGGCCTCGGAAGATCAACACGTCGCAGCCCCACCTAGGCACAACAGAGAGGTCAGCACGCCGGTCTAAATCCTATGCGCGCAGGGGTCTGGGCCCATCGCCCATTGCACACCTGCACGTTGCGTACGCGGCCGGTGAGCAGACCTAGCAACCTC
>NC_041387.1:336477487-336478508 GCF_002162155.2 Triticum dicoccoides | reverse complement strand
AATTGCTGGATAGCAAGGAACTCAAGGTATAACACCAAGCATGAACAAGCTTGTGTTGGTGGGAAGGCAATAAAGTGGTCGATGATAATACAATTCATCGAGGGCAAGGATGGTATTTCTCATCATGAATTCAATTGATATCCTGGATGAGCTCAGAATGTTGATGATCACGACACCTTTGTCGCGAGAGTTCATGAAGATGTAATCGATCGGCGACGACATCAAGTCAAAGTAATGATGAAGTGAAAGGTTATTGGAACCAAGGGTACGACACAACTCGAAACCAAGCTTGTTGTTCAAGGCGAAATGGTATGACGATGAGGATCGACGTAAGGTTAGTTCATCGTCGAAAATTGTGCTCCGAGAAGAAGGACCGGGTAGCACAATTAAAATCATCACGACAATGATATAGCCAAACAGGCTAGGAATGGCGTGATCGGGTACAAACTCGTACTTACAGAAGCTTACTGAAGAGTTGTTGAATCGTAGTGCGGACTCGGTTCAGTTATCGGTGTCTTTGAGTGTATAATAACTCAGAGCCCGCGAAAAATTGGAATCAGTGTGAAGGTAGCACTTGATGAAGAACTCATGAAAAGTTATGCAGTTCCATGATAATCTCGAGATACCAGGGGGGTAATACTCGACGACAGATCAAAATAGAGGTTGGACTGGGGTATTGCTCTGCAGAAGACAAGTGCTTAAACTTGCACGAGAATTGGTATTTAAAGGAGAACATGGTCGGAACCACGATTGAAAAAGGCCAGATCCCAGATATAAGATGAACTTATACCAAGGGATTAATTAATTTTAAAAGAAGCTTCGATGAGAAGATCTACATCGTGTCTATGGGCATGAACACAAAGTTCAAGGTCGACTCCCACTTCTTCAATGTATAACCTTCCATTCACTTCTCGCTTTGATAAAGGCATTAGTGTTGAAAGTTTTACCTGGTGAAATACCAGATGAGTATGACTCGTGAAATCTTCCGAGTTCACACATATTAAGGAAGGCATAGGTTCAA
>NC_041387.1:336471823-336476514 GCF_002162155.2 Triticum dicoccoides | reverse complement strand
CTCCAAGTAGTATCTCCAAGTAGCATCTCCAGTAGCATAATCCTACACGGCGATCCTCCCCTTGTCGCCCTGTGGAAAAGTGATCACCGGGTTGTCTGTGGAACTTGGAAGGGTGTGTTTTATTAAGTATCCGGTTCTAGTTGTCATAAGGTCAAGGTACAACTCCAAGTCGTCCTGTTACCGAAGATCACGGCTATTCGAATAGATTAACTTCCCTGCAGGGGTGCACCACATAACCCAACACGCTCGATCCCATTTGGCCGGACACACTTTCCTGGGTCATGCCCGGCCTCGGAAGATCAACACGTCGCAGCCCCACCTAGGCACAACAGAGAGGTCAGCACGCCGGTCTAAATCCTATGCGCGCAGGGGTCTGGGCCCATCGCCCATTGCACACCTGCACGTTGCGTACGCGGCCGGTGAGCAGACCTAGCAACCTCTATTACAAAGGAAGTTGCGTTAACGCAGTCCAACCCGGCGCGCGTCACTCAGTCGCTGACGTCAAGAAGGCTTCGGCTGATACCACGACGCCGGGATACCCATAACTACTCCCGCGTAGATGGTTAGTGCGTATAGGCCAGTACCCAGACTCAGATCAAATACCAAGATCTCGTTAAGCGTGTTAAGTATCCGCGAACGCCGAACAGGGCCAGGCCCACCTGTCTCCTAGGTGGTCTCAACCTGCCCTGCCGCTCCGCCACAAAGTAATAGTCGGGGACCGTCGGGAACCCAGGCCCACCTCTACCGGGATGGAGCCACCTGCCCCTTCAGCCCCCATCTCCGAACAGTATCACAGGTAATGTAACTGTGTAAAGTATATAGTATACGCCCGTGATCACCTCCCAAAGTGATCACAGCCCAGTAGTATAGCATGGCAGACGGACAAGAGTGTAGGGCCACTGATGGAACACTAGCATCCTATACTAAGCATTTAGGATTGCGGGTAAGGTATCAATGACTGTAGCAGCAATGACAGGCTATGCATCAGAATAGGATTAACGGAAAGCAGTAACATGCTACACTACTCTAATGCAAGCAGTATAGAGAAGAGTAGGCGATATCTGGTGATCAAAGGGGGGGCTTGCCTGGTTGCTCAGACAAGGAGGGGTCGTCGGTGACGTAGTCGTACTCGGTGGCATCAGCGTCGGTCTCGTAGTCTACCGGAGATAAGAGGGGGAAGAAACAATGAATACAATGCAAACATAAACACGACGACGCGTGACGTGACAATGTTTAGTTAGGCTAATTAGATAGTTAATTGGTTAATTAAGCGACATTAGTTAAGTTAATTAATTATTAAATTAATTAATTAATGTATTATTCTTTTTTTACTTAATAGGGGTGTGGGGCCCCCTAGTCAGTGGCCCAGAGAGCCACCGCGGGGCGGTGCTAGCGGGCGATGATGCCCAGCCCGTTTGGGCGCTTGCCCAGGATGACAGGGGGCGATGGCCAGAGGCGAGGCCATGGCGAGGGCGCTACGGGCGGTCGACGGCGAGCGGCGCCAACGAAGGATGGCGCCGGTGATGTAGAGCAGCAACAGGGGGTTGGCCATGACGCGGGGGCGCGGGCATCTGGAGGAGCGGGGAAGGCGACGGAGCCGAGGACGCCGGCGACAGGGCGAGCGGCGAGTGGTCTGCGCAAAGGCGAGGGATAGCAGACCGGCAAAGGCGGCCACGGTGGGCACGCGCGGGGCGGGCCGTGTGCGGCGAGGCGACAGCGGGGAACGGCTCGGGCACGATGGCCATCCAAAGGAGGCGCGACGAGCGCGGGGAGGCCGCGAGCGAGCACGGCCTCGGGCGCGCGGTGACAGGGGAAGAGGGGAAAGGAGGAGGGCGCTCACGGCGGGGCTGTAGGGACGTGACAGTGGGGCGCGAGGAAGAGGACGAGGACGAGACGACGACGGAGAGGATGCAGGCCGGCGGGGTGGTCCGGGGTGGTGGCCTCCGGCGAGGTCCTCGGCGGTGGCAGGCGCGGTCAATCCAGGCGGCGGGGGTCGGTGTTCGATCCCGATCCAGGAGGGGATCGGGGGGAGAGAGAGTGGCGACTGGGTGTTGGGAGGGGAATCGGGGTACTGGGTAGTGGGCTAGGGTTTGCCCAGGTGGGGGGTTAGTAGGAGGGAGTGGGTCATATAGGCCAGGAGAGGTGCGGCTGGGCTGGCCCGATTGGCCACGAGGCCATCTGGGCCGTGGCCCAGCGAGGGGGGCGGGGTTTTCTCTTTTCTTTGTATTTTGTTTTTCTTAATTTTTCTTCTACCGTTTTACTTTTAGTTTCTCTTTTATTTTAGTTTTAGTAAATTACCAAAGTGGCACCTAAATAGATTTTACAAATTATGCCACTGCCACAATAGTTTAATACTTATAACAAATTAGTTTTGAAAATGTTTATTATTTTTAAAGCATTTAAATAATTGTATTTGCTACTGTTTTATTCATTTTAGAGTATTTAAACATTTTATAAAAGTGTGGTTTCACCACCATAATTACCTATGCATTATTTGGCTCACTCCGAACATTTTAGTTTTAATATTTGAAAACTTTTATTGTTTGCTTGATTTTGAATTTGAATTCGAACCGGTTGCGAACTAACGCGAGATTAGCAACAGTAATCGAGGTGACGTGGCATCATTAGCAGAGGTTTACTGTAGCTTAAATATCCGGGCGTCACAATTCTCCTCCACTACAAGAAATCTCGTCCCGAGATTTAAGAGGGGAGTAGGGGGGGGGGGGTTCTGGTTATTCTAATGGATCTTCTTGAAGAAGTTAATCCCTTTCGTTGATGTCTTCAATTCTTTATTCCAAAGCAAAATGATGAAGTTGTCGTCCTTTCTTCGGGGAACTCCATCGTACTTACGAATAGGTAATGGGCAGCTCTACAATGATAGGAGGTTATAAGGGAAATTCATCTGGGGTATCCCAAGAATGAACATATGAGTATCTCTCGAGTTGAACAAATTACACCTATCGAGAGCAAAGTAAGACGGTGCAATAAGAAGTTTCAAGCGGATAGGCAATCGTTCATTGCCTGAAGCAGAGTGCGAAAGGGGTTCTGAGCAACGGGAATAAGTATTGTGTCCGATACCATAATAGATTAACAGGCAAGTGGCCCGTGAATTACATACAAAGTCAAGCACGAGGAATAACTTTGACAACATGTTGTACAGGAGAGTCAGGTTTCGTTGCTGGGACCTGTGGGTTATGGGCCCACCATGTGGGTTAAAAGTAGAAAGGGGGGCTGACATCTTGTACGATCACGATAGCAAGGCATGTCAGAGAGTAGCATGTCAGTTATGTCGGCAACAATGTCGGTACCAAGGGCGAGGGACGAAGAGAACCATTTTCCTGCTCGTTGAACGAGGCGGACCAGTAGGCAAAGTTCTCGTCCATCGGTGGTTACCGGAATGTCATCAACAAAAGTAACAGGGTCTTACTGACAGAATTGTACAACGAAGTGTTTACATAAGCAGGAGAATATTACTGCTCAGATCATATAGTTCACAAGAAAGGTTAAACCAACAATGGAAGGAAAATATGATCATCAGATTAAACAGAACAATGGAAAGGAAATTATGTTTAAACACATATTTCAAGGGTATATCCTTCCCAAGGACAAGCAGAGCATGATATCCATGTCAGGATATAATGTAGAAAACTCTTTAGGTAGGGGAGAGAATTTTCATGACATTGCCCATACAAAGGTGTTTGGGTAATTGAGCAAGAAACATTTAGCATTGGGCTTCAAATGGTCTTGTTGAAAATCGGAGTACCATAGACATGCTTCGAGATAGCATTGACATGGTCATCAGGTGAAGATCAGACTTTGGAAACGCGAAGGATCCATCAGGAATAACTTGTAGAATAAGTCTTACAATTTCCTCATGGATGAATGGATAACCTTGCTGAAAAAGAATCTATAATGATAGGTCCTCCAGCCGGGGGGAGGGGGGTGCTAGGCATGACATCATGTTACCGGGTCATCAAAGGATCAACATCATAACTCTTGGAAAGTTGTCCCAACCATCATATCTGACCGAGATTCATATCCAATTGGTGCCATGAAACCTCAGACTCAGGGGGTCCGAGAGGAAAAAGGTGCAACACAAATCGTCGAAATGACATTGCAAGATCCTCGAGAAATGAACTATGGAAGCGGGTTTCTGAAGCAATAGTTCATCATTAAACCAAGGAGAGGACAAGGAGGTGTCTGGTGAACTCAACGGCAATTCACCGAGATTCCCAAAAGATGGATTACCACAATTAAGTGAACAAGGAGATAACATTTGTCAGATCAAATGATATAAGGAAGTATGCTCGAGGTAAACATACACAATTAACATTGGTTGAAAGGTGCGCCCGAAATGTGGGTTGGGTTGCACGACCAATGTCAGAATGGTGATTCAATAATCAATAGCCTAAGAATGAACTTTCGACCATTAACTAAAAAAAATAGGGTTGCTAGAAGGAAAGAACCCAAACAACACCCTTCACTTGTTGGAATTAACACGGGGACCAAGAGAGAATGGTGATGGTGAGAAGTATTTCTATGTCAAGAATTCTCAAGAGGTGGAACAATTCTCAGAACATTCTTGACATAAAGGATGGTAATACTCCAAGGTAAAGAAGAACAATTGCTGGATAGCAAGGAACTCAAGGTATAACACCAAGCATGAACAAGCTTGTGTTGGTGGGAAGGCA
>NC_041387.1:336470106-336471813 GCF_002162155.2 Triticum dicoccoides | reverse complement strand
ACTGATGGAACACTAGCATCCTATACTAAGCATTTAGGATTGCGGGTAAGGTATCAATGACTGTAGCAGCAATGACAGGCTATGCATCAGAATAGGATTAACGGAAAGCAGTAACATGCTACACTACTCTAATGCAAGCAGTATAGAGAAGAGTAGGCGATATCTGGTGATCAAAGGGGGGGCTTGCCTGGTTGCTCAGACAAGGAGGGGTCGTCGGTGACGTAGTCGTACTCGGTGGCATCAGCGTCGGTCTCGTAGTCTACCGGAGATAAGAGGGGGAAGAAACAATGAATACAATGCAAACATAAACACGACGATGCGTGACGTGACAATGAGCGGTGCTAGGTGTGCCCTAACGTGGTATGAGGTGGTACCGGTTAAGGGGGGAAACATCCGGGAAAGTATTCCCGGTGTTTCGCGTTTTCGGGCAGAGGAGCCGGAGGGGAAAAGTTGCGAGTTCGATAGGTTAGAGGTGTGTGGCGAACGAACGGACTGCGTATCCGGATTCGTCTCGTCGTTCTGAGCAACTTTCATGTAGAAAGTAATTTAATCCGAGTTACGGATTAAAAGATATGATTTACTAAAGATTTTAAATCATTTTCTAAATTATTTTAAATTCAAAAATTAAATGTTAAATTGCTAGATGTAACCAGCACAGTGTACACAAAAAATTGTACATTGGCTGACATGTGGGGCCAGGGGGACCCAGTTGACCAGTCAAACTTTGACTGGTCAACACGGGGTGGGGCCCCCTGTCATTGATTGTCTAGTTAACTAACAAGTTTAGTTAGGCTAATTAGATAGTTAATTGGTTAATTAAGCGACATTAGTTAAGTTAATTAATTATTAAATTAATTAATTAATTTATTATTCTTTTTTTTTACTTAATAGGGGTGTGGGGCCCCTTAGTTAGTGGCCCAGAGAGCCACCGCGGGGCGGTGCTAGCGGGCGATGATGCCCAGCCCGTTTGGGCGCTTGCCCAGGATGACAGGGGGCGATGGCCAGAGGCGAGGCCACGGCGAGGGCGCTACGGGCGGTCGACGGCGAGCGGCGCCAACGAAGGATGGCGCCGGTGATGTAGAGCAGCAACAGGGGGTTGGCCACGACGCGGGGGCGTGGGCATCTGGAGGAGCAGGGAAGGCGACGGAGCCGAGGACGCCGGCGACAGGGCGAGCGGCGAGTGGTCTGCGCAAAGGCGAGGGATAGCAGACCGGCGAAGGCGGCCACGGTGGGCACGCGCGGGGCGGGCCGTGTGCGGCGAGGCGACAGCGGGGAACGGCTCGGGCACGATGGCCATCCAAAGGAGGCGCGATGAGCGCGGGGAGGCCGCGAGCGAGCACGGCCTCGGGCGCGCGGTGACAGGGGAAGAGGGGAAAGGAGGAGGGCGCTCACGGCGGGGCTGTAGGAACGTGACAGTGGGGCGCGAGGAAGAGGACGAGGACGAGGCGACGACGGAGAGGATGCAGGCCGGCGGGGTGGTCCGGGGTGGTGGCCTCCGGCGAGGTCCTCGACGGTGGCAGGCGCGGTCAATCCAGGCGGCGGGGGTCGGTGTTCGATCCCGATCCAGGAGGGGATCGGGGGGAGAGAGAGTGGCGACGGGGTGTTGGGAGGGGAATCGGGGTAGTGGGTAGTGGGCTAGGGTTTGCCCAGGTGGGGGGTTAGTAGGAGGGAGTGGGTCATATAGGCCAGGAGAGGTGCGGCTAGGCT
>NC_041387.1:336456035-336470096 GCF_002162155.2 Triticum dicoccoides | reverse complement strand
AGGGGGGCGGGGTTTTCTCTTTTCTTTGTATTTTGTTTTTCTTAATTTTTCTTCTACCGTTTTACTTTTAGTTTCTCTTTTATTTTAGTTTTAGTAAATTACCAAAGTGGCACCTAAATAGATTTTACAAATTATGCCACTGCCACAATAGTTTAATACTTATAACAAATTAGTTTTGAAAATGTTTATTATTTTTAAAGCATTTAAATAATTGTATTTGCTACTGTTTTATTCATTTTAGAGTATTTAAACATTTTATAAAAGTGTGGTTTCACCACCATAATTACCTATGCATTATTTGGCTCACTCCGAACATTTTAGTTTTAATATTTGAAAACTTTTATTGTTTGCTTGATTTTGAATTTGAATTCGAACCGGTTGCGAACTAACGCGAGATTAGCAACAGTAATCGAGGTGACGTGGCATCATTAGCAGAGGTTTACTGTAGCTTAAATATCCGGGCGTCACACGTGGGAAGAGGCTCCAGTGTCGAGGATCCAGTCCTGGTGGCCGCCGGCGTGCTGCTGCGTCGACAAGTTCTGCAGTGCGGCGTACAGCTGGTGGTACTGTTCCCACGTCGGGCCAACGGACGACGGCGCGTGAGTCACCGGGTAGGCCTGCTGGGGCGGCGGAGGTCACGGGCCCAGCACGCCGGCAGCATTCGGCGCGGCCCAGGGCACGCGAGGCTGGGGCGGGCCAGGCAGGAGCGCACCGTACGGGGCGAAGTACCCGTGGAGCTGCGCGTTCGTGGCGGGAGCGGGTGCGGGGGCGCCGCGTCCGGAGGGAGCACCGCCAGGTGAGGGAGAGCCGCGCCCGCGGCCACGACCGCGCCCACGGCCGCCGGTGTCGCGATCGGCAACGGGAGGGCTGCTGGTGGCCTTGCCCCGGTCGATGGAGGAGCCCGAGGATCCCGAGGACCCCGAGCTGGAGCCGATGGCGAGGGCGGTGGCCTCCGGGCGCCCGTCGAGACGAGCGCGCTCGTGGGCGGAGATTTCCTCCATCAGCAGGCGGGAGTGCGCCTGCACGGACGACGGGAAGGGTGTCTGCATGGGAAGCAGGGTTGCCATGATCCGGAACTTGCTGTTGAGGCCGCGGATGAGCTGAAGGGTCAGCGTGCGGTCGGTGATGCGCTCGCCGACGTCGCCGAGGTCCGTGGCGCGGGACTTGAGACGCCGACAATACTCGGCGATGGAGAGGTCCCCCTGGACGAGGTTGCGGAATTCCGCGCCGAGGATCACTGCGCGGCCGGCCTGATTGTCGCGGAAGAGAAGATGCAGCTACTGCCAGATGTCGAAGGCGGCGCTGTCCGCCGTGGCGACCACGTCCAGGAGCTCGTCGGCGACGACGCCGTGGAACCAGAGGACGATGGTTAGGTCATCGTTGCGCCACACGGCGCTTTGGAGAAGCGGCTCGGCGGCCACGTCGAGATGGTGCTGCACTTGATATTTGCAACAAACGACGTAAAAGATCTGGCGCCATTTGGAGTAGTTACCCGATTCGAGCTCGAGTCGGTGATGGAAGAAGTGGTTGATGGAGGGCGGCAGGCCAATGGCAGCAGTGGAAGAACCGACGTCGGGCGCGCCGGGACGGAGGGCCAGCGCGCTGTCGGAGCCGCCGGGCGCGAGGTGAGGGACGGGGATGCTCCCCGCCGTGCGGAGAACGGCTGCGGCGGGCGCGGAGGACGTCGGGGGCGAGACGCGCTGCACGGGGTGCGGCCGATGGAGCAGTGGCCGGCGTGGCCGGCAGAGGGGCGGCGGCCAGAGGGAAGGGGGCGGAGGGGTTGCTCGCCGGAGTGTCTAGGTCGCCGCCTGAGCGTGTGCGGCGAAGGAAGCGATGCATGGTGGAGGCTAGGGGATAGGATCGTAGAAGCGTCTGATACCAAGTTATGTTGTGTAACTCTCGCACACATTGTATTGCCTGCCTCGATGGGCTTATATAGTTTACAACAGAAGTACAGAGGGGGGAGGAGAGTACAAACTGCAGTCCCTGCATGAGAGGACGCACAAGGCGCAAGATCTGGACTAGGCAGCGCACGACCTGCACTAGGTCGTTGGGGACGTGCGGGAGTGGGAGCTGAGGCCGTTAGCCACGCGAGGGACGACCTGAAGATGCTGTCGAACAGTTCAGACTAAAACCATGGAGACAAAACAGAGTAGGAATTCGTAGGGCATGAGTTCTGCTAAGTGATCCAACATGATTGTTATACACATTTTAAAGTAGGCAAAGGTTTACAATGTACACTACAATTTCCACCGCCAAGAATTTACATCATGTGGTGAATCCTTAAGTAAATGCAGATACTGACCTCATAAAGCTTCCAAGCAACAGCTTCTATGAGCCATGGTTGCACTACTTAGAATGCAATGTCATGCTGAATGTGTCGGAGCAATACGGGGGTGACAATGTCCGGTGAGCTAAGCTGGGGGAGATGGCCCTCAGAGGGCATCACCTCAACGATGGAGTCGCCACCAAGATGCTTGTGCAAGTACTCTGACACCACAACTGGCACTGCGAGGTCCTTGGTGCTCTGAACGATATGGCATGGGACCGAGACGAGCGGTAGGAGGGTGCGCACATCACTCTGGAAGATTGTCTGGGCAACGCTCAGGGCTATGTCTGGGCGAATGTTGAAGAGAGTTCGGCTGAACTCCTGAACTGACACAGATTCCAGGTCCCCTCCAACACAGAGTGGTGCAAAACCTGAGCACCAGGCCTTATAGTTTGATCTCATCGCTTCAAAGAGCTCATCAAGCTCCTCCTGCTCAAATCCCCCATAGTAATCCACATCATTGAGGTACCTGTTTGGCCAATACAAAATTGGATATGTGAAATAGAAATCAAAAAACGAAACAGAGCAACCAGAAATGAATTAGTAGAGAAGGTCCCAAAGGAAGGATGTAAACCCTTTTGAAACATCAGAACTGGATAGGATGTACTCAACATACCAAACAAATAGCGTGTACTTGTGAGATACAATTGCATTTGCTACAGAATAACAACTGAGTGATTCATATAATGTCTGATCTATAATTTTAATCATCCTCTCATCCGACGAGGGGTATGTGGGAGCACAAAAGAAACAATTAGGTTGTTAAGAAGTCGGGGTCGTCAGAAAGATGACGAACAAGCCATGGACAGATGCTTGGAAAGGAACATTTCCCACTTAGCACCGTAATCTTCCAAACTAGCTCGGTATCGTATATCTTATATACATAAGTTCATCCCCACATTTATCTAAACATGCATCCTGTCCACATCACCATCTAGCCACATTAGCAACTCTCGGCATGCATGCGCTCTATTTTCATTGTACACCAGCAATCAACAAATGCTATTTTGCTGCCATCTTAACATTCCACGTCACCTCACCTCAGTTTATTTCATGTGTCGTAGAAACATATGTGACTGATTGCAACCATCTAACTACCGCATTATTTACTAGAAGTACGTATCTCCTCCCCTACCATTATGTCGTCTCTTCTCTCCTTAAGCACTCACTTTACCCTGGTCTTGCATCCTCCAGTTCACTTTCTCTTTCCCCACTCTTTTCCTAATTGGTTATTCCTTTGTTTCCCGACAGGCATGGAGAAGATATGGCTTCCTTGGTTTCTAGTATTTCTTAAGCCTATTTGTTGCGTCCATTGGTAGGAGGTGTTTTGCATAGTTGCTGGTCGTTGTCTTCTGCTGCGCCGCTCGATTCACCCCGGCCTCTTAGCCTGTGCAGCCACCATTATCAACTGCGGCGCCTTATCCGCTTAATCAGAACAAAAGTACATATGCTAGTCATGAATATGCATTCGTGCCGGCCACCTTGGAACTCCAGTTTCTCTCTCGATAACTATTCATGCGCCAGCCACGCTGCTACTGTAAGGTGTTTGATATATGTCCATCATATTTGCCCTTTTCATTTGTTTTCTTTTCCACATATATTTTGCTAGTTTAGGCTTCAGACCATGTATAGTCAATAGGATGTCGGCTGTTTATTTCTTGTAAATTTTCCCGTGGAATAGAGCTTAGCTCCACCTACCTCCCCACATGGGAACAAGACCTCCATTGTGGAGATGGCTCCTTGTGGATAATAAGGCCTCCCGAGGGAGAAGACTCTGAGGAGTACAAAGCCACCTCCGGGTGAAGATTCCTCCATGGAATTCATGTCCTCTTTGTCTTACGACTTGGGGAAGAACCCTATCCTGCTCCCTCTCTCTTGTGGATGATTGAGATCAAGGATTTATCCATGTGTGTCTTGTGTTGCCACTTGTGCTGATTTGTGCTTGTTTCCCCTGTGTTCTTCCGCTATTCTCTCGTGCTCTTCGCGTCCTTCCTCAAATTCACCTCCAATTCGTGAAGATAGGGCAACCCCTATGTTTTGCCCATATCATAACAGATTTTGCTTCAGCAGTAGGAGCTCCAATATGTCGCTTGCACAGAGATCTACCTCAAATAGATACTGCGTACTAGAACATTTATTGTAAATGCTACCTCACCCAGGATAGTTTTGGTGGGTTTAGGGTTTAGGGCTGGCCCGCTCCCAGCTGCGGTCCATTGCTCGTCTCGCGCCCGTGGCTGCGGGACCGAGCTCGTCGCGCGCCCGGCAGCAGGACCGAGCCCGTCTCGCGCCCGGCAGCAGGACCGAGCTCGTCTCGCACCCGGTGCAGCAGGACGGGTCGATGGAGGCCAATTTTGGCCGGCCTTTTGGGTCTCGGCACTGGGGGCCGCCCAGGGGTGTGAAAGGCAAGGCCTTTCCACTCGTCTCTTTGGTTGGGGTAGCGACGGGTCTCGGGTGAGGTGGTGTCAAGGTCTTGGATGCCGGGGCGGCGGCCCTGGTGGTGGTAGCGCAGTGCTCATGGGCATAGCCTGTGGCTTGGTGCTGCCCGGTGACCATGATCGCGTGGGCGGCATGGTGGCCGGGGTGTGCCGTTCGATGGCGGTGAGTGTTGCTGGGGTGAAAAGCTGCTCTATCTTCGGACAGACCGCCGGCGGCGTAGCACATTACTTTCTTGAAGGCGTCGTCGCGGCTCTCATCGGTCATCGTGTTGCTCCAAGGGAAACTCTGACCCCCCGGGTCGGGCGGTTGCGGCGCGTTGGCGTCGTAACCTTCTTGGAGGCGCCGCCTTGGTGCACACGGTTCGTCATATGCGACTTCATCTCTTTGCGGTGGCGTGTTCACGGTGGAGGACCCCGATTGCTCTTGTAGTGTTAGGGGTGGTGTTGCTGCGCTCAGCGCCTATGTATCCCGCCCTGGGTGTGTGCGTGTGTTGTCGTGGGGTGCGTTTGTAGTTGGGCCATGGTTGATCTTTGCTTTATATATAAAGCGGGGCGAAAGCCTTTTTCGGTATAGTTTTGGTGGGGAACTTGGTGTCAAATCCTTGAGCTCACCAAGATCTGTATGTGGGCTGGTTTGTGGTGGTCTGGTGGATCTTTTTACTATGTAATCTTTCGACTTTTGTGTTTACTCCATGAAATCTCGAAAACTAACTACATCTATCCCGTCTTACCAATAAATGGCCCAAACCATGCCAGATCTATTTGCTCCTGTAGGCAGAATTAACCACTAGGTTTTAGAAACCCTCAGAGAACATCTGTCCAAGATAAAACTCATATTCCATTCTAACAGAAATCATGATACCATTTTCGTCAAGCTGATTAAGATCAGTCTCACAGTTACAGTGGGGGACGGGGGTACCACCTCGTTCAACCATTTACAAAAGGCAAGCACATACCTCGAAGAAGAAGAAATAACTAACCACATCCAACAACCTAGAATACCACCTTGCAGGTAGTTATGAGTCTATTATCCTGGTTTCTTCTCAAGTCACCTAATTAATCTAATATCCAACGGTCAACACTGAACACCCCTCTAGAATCCAAGTAAATTAGACCGTGGTTATTGACAGCATCTAGATCACCATCACTAATAATGTTTTTGGAATAAAACCATAAGAGCTAATCCTAAAAATGTCTCCGTCCTAATGAAGGTATATCAGATTAGTGACGTTGTAAGAAGGTATGAGGTGTGTAAAAAAGTTGTAGGCCTATGTCCCTAGCGAGTCTTAATTTCTGCCTGTCGTCATGCCGCAATCTGCCCCCAAATCCTAAAACATCTTTCTTGAGTAGAGCAAATCAATATATTATCCCATCAATCAAAATGACCGCTTAATCAGAACAAAAGTACATATGCTAGTCATGAATATGCAATCGTGCCGGCCACCTTGGCACTCCAGTTTCTCTCTCGATAAATCTTTATGCGCCAGCCACGCTGCTACTGTAAGGTGTTTGATATGTGTCCATCATATTTGCCCTTTTCATTTGTTTTCTTTTCCACATATATTTTGCTAGTTTAGGCTTCAAACCATGTATAGTCAATAGGATGCCGGCTGTTTATTTCTTGTAAATTTTACCGTGGAATAGAGCTTAGCTCCACCTACCTCCCCTCATGAGAACAAGACCTCCATTGTGGAGATGGCTCCTTGTGGATAATAAGGCCTCCCGAGGGAGAAGCCTCTGAGGAGTACAAAGCCACCTCCGGGTGAAGATTCCTCCATGGAATTCATGTCCTGTTTGTCTTACGACTTGGGGAAGAACCCTATCATGCTCCCTCTCTCTTGTGGATGATTGAGATCAAGGATTTATCCATGTGTGTCTTGTGTTGCCACTTGTGTTGATTTGTGCTTGTTTCCCCTGTGTTCTTCCACTCTTCTCTCGTGCTCTTCGCGTCCTTCCTCAAATTTACCTCCAATTCATGAAGATAGGGCCACCCCTATGTTTTGCCCCGTATCATAATAGATTTTGCTTCAGCAGTAGGAGCTCCAATATATCGCTTGCATAGAGATCTACCTCAAATAGATACTGCGTACTAGAACATTTATTGAAAATGCTACCTCACCCAGGATAGTTTTGGTGGGTTTAGGGTTTAGGGCTGGCCCGCTCCCAGCTGCGGTCCATTGCTCGTCTCGCGCCCGTGGCTGCGGGACCGAGCTCGTCTCGCGCCCGGCTGCAGGACCGAGCTCGTCGCGCGCCCGGCAGCAGGACCGATCCCGTCTCGCGCCCGGTAGCAGGACCGAGCTCGTCTCGCGCCCTGCGTCTGGACCGAGCTCGTCTCGCACCCGGTGCAGCAGGACGGGTCGATGGAAGCCAATTTTGGCCGGCCTTTTGGGTTTCGGCGCTGGGGGCCGCCCAGGGGTATGAAAGGCAAGGCCTTTCCACTCGTCTCTTTGGTTGGGGTAGCGACGGGTCTCGGGTGAGGTGGTGTCAAGGTCTTGGATGCTGGGGCGGCGGCCCTGGTGGTGGTAGCGCAGTGCTCATGGGCATAGCCTATGGCTTGGTGCTCCCGGTGACCATGATCGTGTGGGCGGCATGGTGGCCAGGGTGTGGCGTTCGATGGCGGTGAGTGTTGCTGGGGTGAAAAATTGCTCTATCTTCGGACAGACCGCCGGCGGCGTAGCGCGTTCCCTTCTTTAAGGCGTCATCGCGGCTCTCATCGGTCATCGTGTTGCTCCAGGGGAAACTCTGACCCCCGGGTCGGGCAGTTGCGGCGCGTTGTCGTCGTAACCTTCTTGGAGGCGCCGCCTTGGAGCACACGGTTCGTCATATGCGACTTCATCTCTTTGCGGTGGCGTGTTCACGGTGGAGGACCCCGATTGCTCTTGTAGTGTTAGGGGTGGTGTTGCTGCGCTCAGCGCCTATGTATCCCGCCCTGGGTGTGTGCGTGTGTTGTCGTGGGGTGCGTTTGTACTTGGGCCATGGTTGATCTTTGCTTTATATATAAAGCGGGGCGAAAGCCTTTTTCGGTATAGTTTTGGTAGGAAACTTGGTGTCAAATCCTTGAGCTCACCAAGATTTGTATGTGGGTTGGTTTGTGGTGGTCTGGTGGATCTTTTTACTATGTAATCTTTCGACTTTTGTGTTTACTCCATGAAATCTCGAAAACTAACTACATCTATCCCGTCTTACCAATAAATGGCCCAAACCATGCCCGATCTACTCGCTCATGTAGGCAGCATTAACCACTAGGTTTTAGAAACCCTAAGAGAACATCTGTCCAAGATAAAACTCATATTCCATTCCAACAGAAATCATGATACCATTTTCAGTCAAGCTGATTAAGATCAGTCTCACAGTTACAGTGGGGGACGGGGGTACCACCTCGTTCAACCATTTACAAAAGGCAAGCACATACCTCGAAGAAGAAAAAATAACTAACCACATCCAACAACCTAGAACACCACCTTGCAGGTAGTAAGAGAGAATTCCAGAAATTTCCCAAAGACAACAGATCCAATTCTAGGTATCTAAGTTTTGGTTGTAGCACATGTGCTCAACCATTTCCTCCGATGAGAGAGCCCATACACTTCTTGCCATAGAGCAGTCAAGCAATGCGTGTCACCATGTATCCTCCGCTCCCCATAAGGGACATACACACATCGTAGACATATTCCGATGGTGGAGGAGTTGTGCCGTCGGAATTGAGTGTCGTGCCAATCACCATAAAAAGACCTAAGTCCAGCCCCAATTCTCCTCAACCCCATCAAACATGCCTTCACCTTCCTCCAACAAATTCTCCCTGCTCAGTTTTGTTTTGACAATCATTCTATAAGCAGATCTGACCGTGAAGTTTCCACGACGTTCCTCGCTCCATGCCCGGAAATCCTTCGTGTGGGGAAGATGGTGTATGTTTTTTCTTTTTTTATAATACGGTATTTTGGTCAGCTTTCTTGGCAGTGTGTATGTTCCTTATGGCTGGTTTGCCGTCGTTTAATTTGAGATATCATTGACCCATTCAAAATCTTGAATCAGATCCAAAATAGAATACTTTAACTGAATGAGACAACTAGTTGAGAAGTCGTTCACCCGGTCAGAATCGTCAACCAATCGAAAACTGAACACCACAATTGAATTGGAGGACTCCAAAATTAAGGAGCATAGTCTATTAGATGGTTAGACTAGCTACAGTGGGGAGTAACTTAGACTAGTAACATGCATATGTTACTACCTCTATAGCGGGGAGTAACATATTTATGGTGTCATGCAACACTTCATTTATTGTGTTATAGACTCATCTTGTCTTGGTATGTGTGATGTTACTCATAGTATGAGTAACTAGCTATGTTACTCAATTTGCCTCTCTCCTCGTTAATTAGTTGCCACATCATCTACTTTTCATAAATATATGTGATATTACCACTCATGTTACTCCCACTGTGGGTAGTCTACCCACAGTGGGGAGTAACTTAGACTAATAACATGTGTATGTTACTAGTCTATGTTACTACCTCCATAGTGAGTAGTAACATGTGTGGGGTGCCATGCAACTCTTCATTTATTAGGTTGTAGAATCATCGTGTCTTGGTATGTGTGATGTTACGCATAGTACTAGTAACTAGCTATGTTATTGCATGGCTCTCTTTCATCATTGATTACTTGTCATGTCATATAGTTTGTCTAGGTAAGTGTGATGTTACCACCTATGTCGCTGTGGGTAGTCTTAGGACCATCAAACAAACAAATAAATAGTTCCAGTGAAAATCGAAGACATCTAGCCCCTCTGACACTGGTTGTGAGGACCACTTGCAGAGTCAAACTATCCCCAAGCGCAAGTGGAAACGGAAGGTGTACCCGGTGTCCGCAGTGCGTAGGAGTGCTAGGATTCGTACGGCAAAAAAAATCCATGATGAACTATGAAAGGAATCTTTTGGAATAGCAGAGGTCTAAAGGACTTGGCTAAAAGAAGGTTTCTTGCTGAGGCGTCTGTCGAGCATCGTTTAGATTTTATCGCTCTATTGGAGACGGGTAGAGTTAATTTTGCGCCACAATTTCTAAATACTTTGTCGAGGGGTATAGATTTTGATTGGCATTGCTTGCCGCCGAGAGGGAGATCGGGTGGAATCTTACTCGGCGTTAGGTGTGAACACTTGAGGTTCGCAGTGTGGTTATGGGTGACTTTGCAGTCAAGTTCCGGGTGCGGTCGAAGGAAGATGGGTTTAATTGGGCTCTGGTTGCGGTATATGGGGCTGCGCAGCCAGAGCTCAAGCCCGAGTTCTTGGCTGATCTCGTTCGGATTTGTGGTTCCGAGCAGTTGCCTATCCTGTTGGGGGGTGATTTCAATATAATTAGAAGGTGTGAGGATAAGAACAATGATAACTTTGACGGCATATGGTCGTTCATGTTCAATACTATCATTGAAAGTTTGAACCTGAGAGAAATTGAGCTCTCGGGTAGAAAATTCACCTGGGCTAACGCGCTGCCAAATCCGACGTATGAGAAGTTGGATCGAGTGTTGGCCAGTGTCGATTGGGAACAGAAGTTCCCTCTAGTAACAGTCCAGGCCTTGTCTCGTGGTATTTCTGACCACATGCCGTTATTTGTGGACTCTGGTGAGCCCTCCCACCTGGGGAACAAGTATGTGTTCTTCTTTGAGATGGCTTGGTTTGAACGTGAAGGCTTCCTTGATCTCGTGGCTAGAGAGTGGGCTAAGGATTCAGGAGGAAAGACTGCGCTTCAGCGCTGGCAGAATAAGATTAGGCACTTGAGGAGTTTCCTGCGTGGATGGGCTAAGCATCTTAGCGGGATTTATAAGGTTGAAAAGGAAAGGCTCTTTTCCCTTATTCAGTCCCTGGATGTAAAAGCAGAAACCACGATACTGCCGGCCGCGGAGCTTCATGCCAAGCTTGACACGGAATTGAGGCTGAAAGAACTTAGGGAAGAAGAGTTGAAGTGGGCGTTGCGGGCCAAGGTCCAGCGAGTAGTCCAGGGGGACGCGAACACTCAATTCTTTCACATGATTGCTAATGGTAAGCATCGAAAGAAGAGGATCTTTCAGCTTGAGCAAGATGAGGGTACAATTGTAGGACGGAAAAACCTAAAATTGTACATTACCGAGTTCTATAAGTAGCTGTTTGGCCCTCCAGAAAAGAACTGTGTTTCTGGATGAGTCCAGGGTTGAGGATGTTCCTCAGCTCACAGCTGTGGAGAATGATATTCTGACGGCTCCTTTCTTCGAGAAAGAGGTACTTGAGGCCGTTTCGCAAATGAAAAATAACAAAGCACTGGGCCCCGATGGATTTCCAGCGGAGTTTTATAAGAAATGCTGGCATATCATTAAAGGGGATTTGTTGCCTTTGTTCAATGATCTGTTTGCTGGACAGCTTCATCTTTTTCAGCTAAATTTTGGAACGATCACCCTTCTTCCTAAGAAAACAGAGGTTGTGAGAATTGAGCAATTCAGGCCAATCTGTCTTCTTAATGTTAGTTTCAAAATTTTCACCAAGGTCGGGACCAATAGGCTCACACAGATCGCGCATGTTGTTGTGCAGCCTACCCAAACTGCTTTCATGCCGGACAGGAACATCCTTGAGGGGGTTGTGGTCCTTCATGAAACGCTCCATGAAATCCACACGAGAAGCGTAGTATCCTTTATGCTGAGCTGTATGAGATTCTTGCCGATGAGGAGTTGTATTGGTTACAACACTCAAATGAGAGGTGGCTCCTGAAAGGTGATCAGAACACCGCTTATTTTCATCGTATTGCTAATGGCAGAAAAAGAAAAAACACCATCCACTCTTTGGAGGATGGGGAGAACATCATAGAGGGGACCAAAAACCTGCTTGATCACGCAACAACTTTTTACAAATCCCTCTTTGGCCCAGCGAGGGGGAACTTGTTCCATTTATTGCCTGATACATGGTCCAACAGTGAGAAACTCACAGAAGAGGACAATAATATCCTAACCGAAAAGTTTACTGAGGAAGAAGTGAAGGCAGCCTTGTTTAGTATGGAGAGTAATAGGGCCCCAGGTCCAGACAATATCCCAGCTGAATTCTATAAACACTGCTGGGACTTTGTTAGGAAGGATATTATGCAGCTCTTTGAGGCATTCTATGAAAACAGGCTAGATGTGGCACGACTTAATTATGGTATTATCAATGTTCAAGAAAGCGGAAAGCGTAAGCGAAGCGGAAGGCCACAGCTTAGAGCAATGAGCGCTTAAGCGCAGCTTAATCGCACTTAAGCGTTTTTTGAAATTGGCTAGAATTTGACAGATTTTGAATGATATACACATGAAAATAGGAAGCTTGGCACATGGGTAATTGAAGTAGCATCTGAAATACAGTTCACACAATAGCAAATACATATCAGGTTCGCATAGCAAGCAAAATAACAACTAAAATGCAGTTCAGTTCAAATAGACGTAACCTAACAGATATCATGTGGACAGAATTTTGCCAAAATATGAAGGAAATAGTTCTTGAACATAGCCTAGTAATAAGATAAATAGCATATTGCCATTATTGCACAAGCAGACCAGCAGAAGTAGTACAAAAATTGCCAAATTTTGGTCAAATTTAAATAAAAAACGCTTAATCTACCGCTTAGGGCAAAAGCGAAGCGCTTTGCCATCGCTCAGCGCTTAATCGCGCTTAAGCATCGCTTAAAAACGCTTTCTTGAACACTGGGTATTATCACCCTAATACCTAAAATGAGTGGGGCGAGGAAAATTCAGCAGTATCGTCCCATTTGTTTACTTAGATGCCCATACAAGCTTATCACAAAGGTGTTGGACAACAGAGTGGCAGTGTTTGCTGACAAGTTGATTAGCAAGCACCAAAACGCCTTCATAAAACGCAGAAATATTATGGATGGAATACTGACTCTCCATGAAGTTTTGCACCATACTCATCTTAAGAAAAAAGTGGGGATTGTACTTAAGCTGGACTTCGAAAAAGCCTACGATAAGATAAACTGGGAATTCCTCCTTGAATGCCACAAAAACCGGGGATTTGGCCCAACCTGGTGCGGTTGGGTGGAAAAAATCCTTCACAATGGCACTCTGAATACTAAGTGGAATAATGAAACGGGACCCTACTTCCAGAGCTACAAAGGGGTTCGTCAAGGCGACCCATTTTCCCCCTTTCTATTCAATCTCGCGGTGGAAACCCTCTCTAAGATGGTTACCAATGCGCAGAGAGAAGTTGTTAACTGGCCTGGCGCCGGATCTAATCGAGGGAGGTGTAGCAATTCTGCAATATGCAGACGATACGGTAATTTGCTTTGAACATGATAAGGAGGCAGCCATTAACCTGAAACTACTGCTCTACTTATTTGAGCTTATGTCAGGCCTCAAGATTAATTTCATGAAAAGTGAGATCCTGTGTGTGGGGGGAGGTGACGAGATTATATCATTTTATGCGGATCTGTTCAATTGCAGTATCGGCCACTTCCCAATGAAGTACCTTGGGGTGCCGGTTAGCTTTTCGAACCTTCGTGCTCTAGACTGGGATTTTATGGATGAAAGATTCCTTAAATGCTGCGAGTCATGGATTGGCAATGCTGCATCCTCGGGGGGCGTCTTATTCTTCTTAATTCATCCCTGACCAGTATTGTCTACTATTACATGTCTATGTTTCTGATTCCTAAAGGGGTGCTTGGCAAGCTGGATAAACACCGTAAGCGGTTTTTCTGGCAAGAACATGAGGGGCGTAAACGATACCATCTGGTGAAATGGCCTAGAATATGTCGCTCGAAAGAAAAAGGGTGCCTGGGGGTTAAAGATCTTCATAAACAGAACGTTAGCTTGCTCACCAAATGGTGGTGGAAGCTAGAGACTAAATCTGGGAGTGGTTTTAGAAAAACTGGTTTAAATGGGTTGGTTTTTATTATGGGCTTGATTGGTTTAGGTCTTATTGGGCTGAGCCTTTCTTAAGTTTGGTTTGGTTTCAGTTTTGAGAGGAACCAGTTTGGGTATAGTTGGTTATGGGCTGAAACCATTTGATGCATTATGGGCTACAAACCATGGGTACAACCCGGTTCGCTGCGTCCAGTTACCCACACGCTGCCCGCGGTGCTGCCCTGCCTCTTCCGGTCTTCCCCCACGCCGCCCCTGCTCCCCTGCCTCTTCCTTGCGCCGCCGCCTCACCGTCACCCTCCGGCGCCGCCCCCTCCTTGCGCTGCCGCCTCGCCGTTACCCTCGGGCACCACGCCCTCCTTGCGCCGCCGCCTCGCCGTCACTTCCTTGCGCCACCGCCTCGCCGTTACCCTCGGGTGCCGCCCCCTCCTCCGTCGCGCAGC
>NC_041387.1:336442084-336455842 GCF_002162155.2 Triticum dicoccoides | reverse complement strand
CCTCTCTCTCTCTCTCTCTCTCTCTCTCTCTCTCTGACCGGCTCCTCCTGTTGACCAGGTCCTGCTCCTCCCGCGACAAGGTGCTCCGGCGGCAACGACGGCAAGGTGCTCCGATCCTGCTGGTCCCCTCCTCGTATGCAACAACAACAACAGCAACCAGGTTGATTCCACAGCTTTTTCCTACTCTCGCAGATTTTGAATGTGTCGTGCAGAATTGCAGATGCACTGAATTCAGATATCAGTGCAAGCTAAAAAACAGGGGATAAAACCATTGTTCCATGTTCCAGATTAGAAACTGAGAGAAGAGGGAGATGAGTCTGTTCTGGTTTGGTTGCTGACTGCACAATCTGAACTACACATCTCTGAAAATATATTACTCTTGCTCTTGAAAGTTTAGAGCTTCTGTAGTGTTGTTCTATAAATAGATGTCCTGCTCACTTGGTTGTGTCGCATAGATGTGTAGGTAAGAATGCAAACTGAACCATAATATCAGGCTTGAAGATGCACATCCCTAATAACAATGATCACAATAGTGCAGCATATGTGCAATTTTGGCCACCGACTTTTGGCCGGTTTCAGATCAATGGCCCCTGGGATGAAGCTAAACTCTGCTTTGATATAACTGAATGAATAGCAGCACTAGGCTTAATCAGGAAGTTACATGTGCACAAGATTGATTTCACTGTATGTATCTATGACTGATGTACAGCTAGTCTCTTTTGCAAGTTTCCATGTGTATGTACATACTCTTGACTTGTTAGTTGCAATCTTGTTATGGCCCTAAATTCTTTTAAAGCAATGTGGCCCCTGTTAGTTGCAATCTGTAACATATTAGTAGCAAAAAATGTATTTTTTGGATATAGAACTCCAAAACCAATGCACACCTGAACCACTGAATAACCATTTCCAGAAAGTTAAGTGAATGGGCAAATGTTAGGGCCTCACATAGGTAGTAACTCCATTCATGATGACAGTAACTTGTTAGGTTCTCTCTTCTTTCACTACCTTCTTGCTCTATATTCTACCATTTTCTAACAGTAAGTTTCCACATATTTTCCCCCTGCAGTGTGCTATAAAACTTGAGGCATGTCTACGTTAGAGGGTTCGGAGACTGCTGATTCCATGGATGAGGATACGAGTCAAATACCACATGTTAGAAGGTCCAAGGTATGGGAGCATTATGAAGTAGATTTGGTTCTCGTAGATGGTGATTTCAAGGCTGTGTGCAAATACTGTGGAGCGCAACTTCACACCAAGTTTGGGACTAGCAGTTTGAGGACCCATATTGCAGAGGCTTGCCGATCAATCCAAGATGCTTGCAGACAGAGGTTTTTGTTGACCATGAAAAAAAAACCATCCGAAGGACTGTTTGTTTTTGATGAGAAAGTTTGTCGTGAACGCATGGTCAAGTATTGCGTCCATGCTGAGATCCCCTTTCTTAAGTTTGAAGATCCCCATCTTCAACCATGGATTGACTCAATGCAGCCAGCGTTTCAAATCAAGGGTCGTCACACAATTCGTGATGATGCAGTGAAGATGTATAAGGGAATGAAGAAAGATATCGAAGTAGAGCTACAAAATTTGGATTCTCGCATTTGCTTAACATCTGACATGTGGACATCATCACAGGACTTGGGCTACATGTGCATCACCGCCCATTATATCAATGCAGAATTCATCTACAAGAAGAAGACCATAAGTTTCGCAGAAGTGAAGTATCCCCATACAGGCTATGCGATAGAGGAAGAAATAGTTCGTTGCTTAACAGAATGGGGCATAAGAGGCAAATTATTCACTTTGACACTAGATAATGCCAGCAATAATACTAATGCATGTGAGGAGTTAATAAAATATCACAAACATGAGCTGCTCCTTGAAGGTCAACATTTGCATGTCAGGTGTTGTGCGCACATTCTTAATATCTTGGTTCAGGATGGAATGAAAATAATCCATGAAGCTATTGACATGATACGCGAGCTGATGAAGTATATTGACTCTTCTCCTTCAAGACTTCAAGATTTCAATACAATTGCAAGTGGGATGGGTCTACGTGCAAAGAAAGGCATCTCTGTTGATACACCAACTAGATGGAACTCAACCTGGAAAATGCTTGTAGAAGCATCGACGTACAAATCTGTTCTCACTAGTTATGCCAACAGAAAGATGATAGCTTCTCCAAGTGAGGAGGAATGGGAGAAGGCAAAAGCTATTTGTGAGTTTCTAAAAGCTTTTGAAGAGCTTACTTTGATCGTTTCAGCTCATAGGAAGCCAACTTCACATAAGTTTCTGCCAGTTGTGCTTTCTATTCGCCATGCATTGAAAGATCCGGGTTGGCAGACCTCTGATGTGTTGAAGGAATTGGCGGCAGTGATGCAAACGAAGCTTGATAAATATTGGGATCCCGAGGAGAAGGAGAATGCAGATCCTAACCGTCGTAGAAAAAGCAAGGGCATTGAGTTTAACCATGCACTTGTCATTGCTACATTCTTGGATCCAAGGAGGAAAGAAGATTACTTGGATTTCTTCTATTGCAAGTTGTCTACTGACGGGGAGCAAATTACAAAACAAGTGGAGATTGCTTTAGAATGGGCGAGAAGGTATGTCAAGGAATATGAGCTACTTGCAGCGACAAGCACTGCACACTCGACACCTTCTAGTCAAGGCAATACCATTATTGGATCACCTGTTGCAGGGAAAAGGAAGTTGGAAGAAGAGTTTGCCCAGCACAAGTCTCGTCGGAGGTCACGTGTACACAAATCCGAGCTTGATGCATACTTGGAAGAAGCATCCGAGAAGGTCGGTGATGACTTTGATGTCTTGGGTTGGTGGAAGAGGCATGGCGAAAAGTTTCCTATATTGGCATCTATGGCCCGTGACTTTCTTGCAATTCCTTTGAGCACAGTGGCATCTGAATCAGCCTTCAGTTGTGGTAAGAGGATACTAGGCGACAAGAGAAGCTCTTTGAACCCTGATATGCTAGAAGTGCTTGTTTGTGGTAAAGATTGGTTGTTCAAACCAAAGGAGGGTGAGTTAACCGCTTACATTTTGGTTCTACTACTTGTGTAGAATGGGATATATAAAACTTGCAGTTGCAGTATAGAAGTGTTCATATGCCTTTAAATTAATTCTTTGTTTCATTTGCAGGAGATGGACAGTAAGCACACGGGTAAAAACTTCTTCGCGGCATATTCTGTTTGGTATTATTGCCTGGCCATATTGTAGGTTGTGATTTTACATTTTCCACTTTGTTGAACTCTACCTACTGGCTACTGCTAAGGCAACTGGTTCCAACCTGTTTCATGGTCCTTATTTAGGTGACAATTAAAATGGTTCCTTTAAAGATTAAGACCATTATTGAGTTAATTTTCATCAAGTAGCATCTCAAATTATAGATTGGTATTATTGGTCTAGAATTATGTGAATGTCTAACTCGTCTTAGCAATATATTAGGTGGAAGAACCTAGCAAAATTTCATTGTTGAGTAACATAAAGGATAATTTGACTATTTCTGTAACCTTTACACATCTGATTCTTGTTTAAATTCCTGGCAAATGAGCCAATGAGCTGTTCCTTTAAAGAGTTGAGCTGTCCAAATGAGCCAATGGCATACGTGGCAACTCATCAGTGGCCGAAGGCCCGCAAACGCAGAACACCAGCTTAATCACAGTAGTTTCTTGTATGCTCAACGATCAGTTACTGAATATCAAATTCAGTTAAGAATTTTATTACTACTTGTGTATGCTCCTGTATGCTCCTGTTTGTTAAGAATTTCCTCTACTCAGACCACTAACACCAGTCTTCCTCTCCTTTGCTGTTATGCAGAAATGCCACGTCAAGAACAAGGATGTCAGGAAGTTCTTGGACGGTATCTACGTCAGCGACAAGGGCGCCATCAAGGAGGAGTAGAGTGCGAAAACCGTCCTAAAAGCCATGTTTCGGCCTGCCGTGTTTCATTGTCTTTGTGTCGTCGTCATGATTTTGAACTTTCTCTAGACTGAATTTTGTAGTGGAGTTAATTGTTAGGAATGTGCCATGGAACATGTTATCTTTATTATCCTGCATATTGTCACCGCATGAATCGGTACGACGCTTATCTACCCCTAAAGGCTGAAGAATTGGAAGTATTTGAGGTTAAAACAGGACATGGATGTGCTCTACCGTTAAATGATTTGGTTATGCGTCCACATTGCCTGCCTTGTCTTTTTTAGCTGTTCTAAGAGTTCTTTGTTGCTTCAGGCAAGTCTTGGATGTTTCTGCTAAATTATTGTTTGGCATTGTCACTGTTAAACTAAAGTTGAATACGGTTATGTATTGGGTTTAAACCCATGGTTATATACTGGGTGTGGACCGGTTTGGGTGGAAAAAACATTGGGTGCAGTTTTGGTTGGGCTGGAAATGGTATTATTTGGTTATGGTTCAGGTTTGGTTTTGAGAGGTACGTGTACGGGTATAGTTTAGTTTTGGTCCAGTTATTAACCCGTTCTCAGATTTACTAGAGACCCAGCAGGGGCTCTGGCAGGAGGTGATTCGGGCAAGATATTTCAAAAAAGACATGGTGACAACTGTTAAAAGCAGGTTTGGGGATTCCCCTATCTGGAAAGCCATCATGAAAGTTAAGGAGCATTATATGGCTGGCAGGAGAGTTGTGCTGAAATCTGGCAACCTTGCCAGGTTGTGGATGGATCCTTGTGGTGAGAATCAGCCGCTGTGTACTCAATTCCCTATTCTGTTCAATGTGTGCAATGATCAAGAGATCACTGTGGCTAAGTTTAGGGAGAATGTGGAGGTGGACTTCTTCAGGAGAAGACTAAACCCTGAGCTTCTTGCTCAATGGAGGAGAGTGCAGGCCTGGGTGAGGGCTCTGCCTCTCTCTAACGACCCTGACCAGGTCATCTGGGCCTTGGGGGAGAAGAAGCACTTCACCACTAAGTCGGTTTATGAACACTTGGAGAGGAACATCGCTGGGTGCAACTTTAGATGGATATGGAAAGCAAAAATCCCCTTAAAGATACAAATCTTCCTGTGGCAACTGTTTCAGGATTCGGTCCTGACCAGGGATGTCATGAGCAGGCGTGGGTGGCTGGGTAGGCCGATTTGTGCTTTTTGCAAGAAGAAAGAAACATCTAATCACCTCTTCTTTACCTGTCCAGTTGCTAGAGTTATGTGGAGGACAGTCGGGTGTGTTTTGGGCACTGATCGATGCCCTAATGATTTGTGGCAATACTTTGCCTGGTGCTACTGTTACCTTCCCGACGGGGATAGATTTTACACCTTTGGCTTGGCCGCTTTGTGCTGGGCTATGTGGAATTGTCGTAACAAAAAAATCTTTGAGCTCAAAGAGCTGAGATCTCCTTTTGATGTGGTATACTCTGCTTGTGGTTACATCTCTTATTGGGCAGGTTTGTTGACCACTGGAGACCGGGAGGCTATGGAGCGAGGGGCAAAGATGCTGAGGATGAGTGCTTCGAACATGATGAGAATCTGTGCTACACCAGGAGATGCGACGCAGGGTCGATGAAGCTAGGGCGGATTCTCCATCTTCGTGCTCAGCCGGCGCTCTCCCGGTGGCCTCTCTCTGGATACGTGGAGTGTCTGATGTGTCCTGAACTGGTTGGTTGTTGGCTAGGTTTATGCTCCTGCGCGAGCTTTTGGATGTGGCCTATCTGTCTAGGGCCGAAACTCCTTAGAGTCTCTCTGGTATCGTTTCAGGTGTCGCTGGGTTTTCGCCCCATAGCGAGCTGCTCGATGACGGGTGCTCACCGTGGGTTTCCCAGTGGTGCTTTGAACCCGCTTCCCCTTTCTATGTTTCCTGTTGGGATTGTTGAACTGTTGTTATTTCCGTTATGATGAGTAATGGAAAGGGGTAATGCCCGGTTCAAAAAAAAATCCACACGAAAAAGCTGGATGGGGTTGTTTTCAAAGTGGATTTCGAAAAAGCGTATGACAAAGTCAAATGGCCATTCCTTCAACAGGCCTTACGCATGAAGGGTTTTGATGAGGCTTGGCGACGCCAGGTAGAATCCTTTACGCAAAAAGGTAGTGTTGGAATTAAAGTAAATGATGATATAGGGCATTATTTCCAGACACACAAAGGCCTGAGGCAAGGAGATCCAATGTCCCCTATTTTGTTCAACATTGTGGTTGACATGTTGGCAATTCTCATAGGCAGGGCAAAGGAGGCCGGTCAGGTAGGTGGCTTGGTGCCTAACCTAGTTGATGGGGGTGTGTCCATTCTGCAGTACGCTGATGATACAATCATTTTTATGGAGCATGACTTGGCAAAAGCGAGAAACATGAAGCTGGTGTTGTGCTTATTTGAACAATTGTCCGGTTTAAAGATTAACTTTCATAAAAGGGAGTTGTTCTGCTTTGGTAGAGCCAAGGAGGAACAAGAGGCTTATAGGCAATTGTTTGAATGTGAATTAGGGGCTTTACCTTTTACTTACCTAGGTATACCCATTCACCATCGTAAGCTCACGAACAGAGAGTGGAAATGCATCGAAGATCGGTTCGAAAAGAAACTTAGTTGCTGGAAGGGCAAACTTATGTCTTATGGAGGCCGGTTAATTCTTATTAATTCGGTGCTCACAAGTATGCCGATGTTCCTACTATCTTTCTTTGAGGTTCCAGTTGGGGTTAGGAAAAGGCTGGACTTCTATCGATCAAGATTTTTTTGGCAGAGTGATGATCTTAAGAGAAAGTATAGACTCGCCAAGTGGGATGTTATTTGTCGTCCTAAGGATCAAGGGAGGTTGGGTATCGAGAATCTTGAGGTCAAGAACAGATGTCTGCTTAGTAAGTGGCTATATAAGCTTTCAGTTGAGACTGACGCGACTTGGGCTCAGATTCTCCGTAACAAGTATCTGCATTCCAAAACTTTGTCACAGATGACAGTGAGACCAACTGATTCGCCGTTTTGGAAGGGGCTTATGAGAGTTAAGGCAGCCTTCTTTAATAGAACAAAGTTTATTGTTGGAGATGGCAACGATACTCGTTTCTGGGAGGACACTTGGCTTGGTGATACACCATTGGCATTACAGTACCCAACTCTGTATCGTATTGTCCATCGCCGTGATGCGCTAGTGGCAACGATTATGCAGGCCATTCCCCTTAATATCCAGTTTAGGAGGGTGCTTGTTGGTGATAGATGGGAAGCTTGGCTTCATCTGGTGCGTAGACTGATGGAAGTCCAGCTACATCATCAGCCCGATCAGTTGTGTTGGAAACTTACTAGGTCTGGACAATTTACCGTTAAGTCGATGTACATCGATGTTATTAACTCGAGTGTCATTCCTAGCTCCAAACATGTTTGGAAAGTCAAAGTTCCTTTGAAAATTAAAGTGTTTATGTGGTTTGTCCATAAACAGGTCATTCTAACAAAGGACAACTTGGTTAAGCGCAATTGGACAGGATCTACTAGGTGTAGTTTCTGTGATCGGGATGAGACCATTAAGCATCTCTTCTTTGAGTGCCCGTTGGCGAGAATTTTGTGACGCTCCGTGCAAATTGCCTTTAACATTACTCCTCCGAGTTCGGTCGGGTCGTTATTTGGAACGTGGCTGGATGGGATAGAGTTCGATACAGCTAGACACATTCGTGTAGGAGTTTGTGCGTTGTTATGGGCAATTTGGAACTGCAGAAATGATTTGGCTTTTAACAAAATAACTACTATTCATTTTTTGCAGGTTGTATTCCGTGCTACGGCGCTGATCCGTATGTGGTCCTTACTCCGACGGAGGCCAGGGAGCGTTTGGTTACTGGATCTGTCCGGTGGGAGATGGTAGCGCGGGATATCTTCAACCGGTTTGGATGGCGGTCATGTAATAGGATAGGCAATTAGTTTTCCTATCTTTATTTTGCCAGCCGGTTGTGGCTTTATGGCCTTTTTTTGTTTTAGCGTTGAGGTTCTATGTGAGCTCGACTTTATTTTGTTTGACTTTATTTTGTTTAACGACTCTATGACATTGTTGAACCTATTTTTTTATCTAAGTGGCCGTATGCATCGTTCTGATGCAGAGGTATACATCGTTCTGATGCAGAGGCCGGGGAGTCCCCCCTTTTCGAAAAAAATCTATCCATTTATAATCTTTCTTTAATGGGATTAAGGGATCCTCCAGTTCAAAATGATAACAGAAACGCATAAGTCATTAGAAGGAATAAGAATCTTGTGCCGACCTTCTGTAATAGTCTACCTAGTGGGAATTAAACGAATTAAGCAGCTACTTAGAAAGTGAGGCAACGTTGCTGCGTACCTGGGAGAAGCGGAGAGGAGTACGAGCTTGGAGAAGAGGTCGGGACGGGAGATGGAGGCGAGCACGCCGATTACAGCGGAGACGGAGTGGCCGACGTAGATGCAGGAGGCGATCCCGAGCTCCTCCAGGATGGCGAGCAGATCGAGCGCATATCCCTCGAGCGTGGCGTAGCGGGAAAAATCGAAGTAGTCTGGGTTGGTCGGCCCGGCGCCCATGGTGTCGAAGAGGACGACGCGGTAGTCGGCGACGAGGTGCGGCACCAGGTGCTTCCACACCGACTGGTCCGTGCCGAAGCCGTGCGCCAGGACGATCACTCCGCGCTTCCCCTCCCCGACAACCCGCAGGTTGTGTGCCTCCTCCACGATCCCCATGGATTTGATTGACTTCACTTTCTCGTCTCCTCTTCTTTGACGGGATGAGAGGGAGGGGAGTGGGCGGCAGCTGGAAATGGACGAGTGGCGGGGGTTCCCAGGCTAAAGGCAGGCGCGACCGCACTCCGCTGGTAGAAGGAAGGGATGGGACCAACGCTGCTGCACAACAGGCTAGCAGTTTGCACTAGCCGGCGTAAAAGGCGCATTAGTGAAGGACTAGATAGAGGGAATCGTGGAAATTACTCCTACTCCCTCACTGCATTAGGCACTTAACGAAAAAGGGGAGCCCTAGGAATCAGACTACTGATATTTAGTCTCCCATGAGACTAGTCCACCGTTGGATTGATGTATCCTGCAACGTGCGATTGGAGAGGTGGGTCTTGGTAGTTTGCATGCAACGCACTAATTGCTATTTGTATCCGATCAAGTACTCCCAAAAATTACGTAGCATCATTTTCTCACTAACCTCCTCCTTAATTGCTTCATCTGTACGTACTCTGAAATCTGCACTGAACTACGAGAAACCGGTGCGTCTGATGCATGTTGTTGGCTAGTATTCGTGACATGGAAGCACATACTAGCACTTGAGCCATTCATTTTGCTTCTATTTCATAGTAAATTTGCTTCCATATCAACATGACATTGTTTCAATCTGGTCAAATTTTTGTCTAGACCAACCATTTATTTTGTTTATACTGCAGATATTGTTTGCTTCGAATAACCATAGAAATGTCTCCAGTGTAACAATAAAATGCTTCCAACAATACACACACATATATATGATTCCATCAAACCCTTTTTTTTACCATTGTTAATGAAGGTTTCAAAGCATTGGGACTTTTCTTCCAAAGAATTCGGTATTTGCATCCAAAGAGACGAGAATTTGCTTTCAATTTGGTATTTGTGTCTGAAGAAATAGGTATTTGCTTCCAAACAAATTTGGTATTTGCATCCAAAAGAAATGAGAATCTGCTTCCAAAGCATTTGGAACTTGCATCCACAAAAATGAGGATTTGCTTCCATATATAACAAAACGACGCACAAGTGACCAGGTTTTGCATCACTTGGGCACAATGCATACATCATGCACTCATGCACTCATGCTTCCAAAGATATATATTTTGCTTCTAAATCACTACCATACTATTTTCGTATATTAGAGAATTTCTTCCGTATGTACACAGATTTGTTTCCATCGTAAAGGAAAAACATATACTTTAAAGTACATATGATATGTTTCCACAAATGTTGAACATTTATCTCAGTTAAACAGAGAATTTGCTTCCACCATGATCACAAAGCACAACACCGTCCATGGCAGTGGCAAGATCTACAAGCATAAGTGATGCGGAGCATCCTACGGTCATCCCCATGGACACTACTTCGACTACTCAAGCTCCAAGTGGACCCATGACAAGAGCTCGAGCACGTGCTATTCAATCCGAGGTTAACTCTCTCCTTGTTGAACTTTCCTTTGACCCACTTGAGACATTGCTACTACCTTAAACGGAGATGCTTTGTGTGCTTAGGTACCAAGAAAGCAACCAAGGAGAAGTTACGATGCAAGATGAACATCAAGTGCATGGAGAGGGATTTTCCCAGCGCAGAGATAGAAGTACTAACGGTCAACTACCGGTCAACCTTCTGTAATCAAACCAGTACAAGGCCGGTATATCCCCGGTTTATACCGGTAACTGCCAAAAGACCGGTACTACCGCCCCAACCACCGGTACTACCGCTAATCCCCTCCGAGAACAGCTCCAGGAAGCAGCACCTGAGCTCCTAGCGGTACAACCGCCTCCAAGACCGGTACTACCAGCCTGCCTGCGCGCAGTGAGAGGGATTTCACCCCATGTATCTCCCACTTACCCCTTGGACTATATATACTTGTCTCCTAGCTTCATATTAGGGTTAGCGTTGATTTAGCTCATTTATGAGATAGAGCCTCGCTCATCCATCCGGATCTACTCCTCGTGAGGGACCGACACCTCTTCGGAGAAGATCCACCTGGATTCAAGACCTCCATCCGAAGAAGACCATCATCAAGACCTCCTCGCGGAGAAGAACCGGTTACCCTTTGTATCGTCCTTTGTTGGACTTGGATCTTGTATCTCTCCTTGTGTTTCGATGATCTAGCACATGTGTGACTTTTATTCTTGTTGGTTGAGTGTTTTTCTCTCGTTCCCCTCCTCGTATTCTTCGTGTTTCTCGTAGGGATCCTCTCCAAACGTGAAAGACCGGCCTCTAGGGTTCTACCCTACATCATCTTGGTATCATGAGCCACGTTGATCACGTTTTTGGAGCCCCTACCCCGTGTTTTCTAGCTTGATTTTGTTGTTTTCACCCTAAATCCGAAAATCCCCACCAAAAATAGCCCCAAATTTTTTTGTGATTTATTGGTGTGATGAAATTTTGTTGGATTTGATCCATGGATTTCGTGTGTAGCAGGTAGATCTAGCTTCCCCACAAGTTTCCCCACCTTCCATCCCCTAAATCCCTCCAATTTTGCCCCCGAAATCATCCATTTCCGCCACAAAATCGCCTGATCCAGTTTTCCCGACCCCAGCGGTACTTCCGCCCTCCAAAACTGGTAGTTCCACTGAGCTTCAGGACCGGTACTACCGCCCCCCAAAGCGGAACTACCGCCCTTCCCAGTTTCAGTTACGGCTGCTAGACAGTTTTCCCCATAACTTCCGCATCCGGAATTCGATTTTCGCGTTCTTTAGCTCGTTGAGAAGCTATTGACGTCCCCCATCCACCTAGATAGGTTCCAACATCAATAGTCACCATCAAATTTTCCAAACTTTGGCATCTTTGCCTAGGGCTTTCACCACATCATCCGCTATACCACCACCGCTTTCCGCTACCACCATCTGTTTTGGTCTTCGAGAATTTGAGTTGTGGTTCCCGTGTCCTATTGTGTTTCGGCTATATAGGTACGGTACGACATCAACATCACCACCGCTCATCTTCGCAAAGGACTCGTCATCGCAAAGGACGGTAACCTCGACGACATCTTTGTCATTTCCATGCCATTTGCATTCATAATCACATAGCCTTACTTTTGCGTTGCTTACCCATCGAGACTAGCCTTTGAGTATTGCCGGCAACGTGACTTGTGCACATTAGTGATCATACTCCATAGCATACATACCATACCATAGTGGTGCATATCTTGATATCATCTTTTGTGTCACAAAGTTGTCATCGCATACACAATTGCTATCTTGGTTCGTGAAGTTTTGCATAAGAAAAGAGCTCAAAAGTGAAAGAGCCAAACAAGCTTTCAAGCAAAGAGGGAAAGATAAGCAAAGCGCTTATAAGCAAGAACCATAGCATCATACTACATTAAGATTGTCATATCCGATCATCTTGGATCATATCACCGAAATACCATACATATAGCATACTTGGGATAGAGGTCGTTGCATTTTTTCCTAGTAGGTTGTGCACAAGTCTGTATCCACCTATTGTGCAATCGTGCTAGCGTCTCTCTAGTATTGTGCAACAAGAGCATTTTCGTGGACTCCACATTTTGGCTCATTTTTTGTTTGCACAATCCCACTTATCTATTTGCGTGTGTGTTTTCGTGTACCACTACTTGCTTGGTCAACTTGTTGCATTTGCAAATTTGTGAATCTTTTCCAACATTATTGAAGCTCACTTACAATTGCATCAAATTTTGTGCCACCATCCTAACCAAACTCCACCATAAGCTTTTACTTGTATAGGTGAGAGAACCGACAAGAATTGGTACCAATTGTGCTATTTCATTGTCCGCATTTGAGTGATCTTGATCCACCTTCAACATCGGTCAAGGTACATTTGGTATAAGTTTTTCTCCTTCTCCCACTCACATTTTACTTGGAATGATGGATAGGCCAAGTTCTTCTACCAACCCACTCTTCATCGACCAAGACGACGACATGTCATCATTCGTCGCCAAGAGCCACCTTTTTGGCGCACAACGAGCGTTGCATCAAGAGCAACCAGCAATGACCGACCGCATCGACAATCTCGCCACTGACTTGCGACTCTCCGAGCAACGTACAAGGGACTACTTCGACAACAAGCTCGACGCTCACAAGCAAGAGAACGATGCAAGAACGGACAAGACCCGTGCCTTGTTGGTGAACCGTCCTCCTTCAACTTCTTCATACTCAAGACAGAGCCGCTCAAGTCGAAACTCCGACGACACCTTCTCCAGCCAAATTACACCGACATCGAACACTCTTTGACGAGCTGCGCGTCAAGACCATCATGCATCTCGCAATCCTCTACATGGCAATCATCCGCAAGAGCAAGTCGACGAGCAAGTACATCGTCCTCAACCAAACCAAGACCCTTTCGCACAAGCTCAAGAACGACAACATCAACATTGCCAAGAGGAAGAACGAGCGCGTCTACATCAAGAGGAACAAGACGCCGAGGCTCAACGTCGTCAACAACAACAACGTGAAGCACAAGCTCTTAAGGCGCAACGTGCCCTTCAAGAATCAAGTCGAGCCATTGCCAAGCGCAACCGCGATAGGCGCAACCAAGAGGAAGCACTTCGAGAAGAAATCCAAGAGCGGAACTACCAACCAAGAGTGCAACGTCAAGTTCCTCAAGATTCTCCCCAAGCTCCTCCACAAGCTCGCTAAGCTCCTCCAGAACCTCAAGTTCAACATGAGCAAGAAGACGACGGACATACTCCACGCCAAGAGCAACATGAGTGTGACGCCCGGGTAATTAAGCTACAGTAATCCCCACTAATGTTGCCACGTCACCTCGGTTACTGTGGATAAACTCGCGTTAGATCCGAACCCGTTCTAAAACAAAAATCAAAACAAGAGCAAAGATAAAAAGTTTCAAAACCAAAACTAAAAATTTTCGGGGGTTGTCTAAAATAGCTAACATAATTATGGTGGGGTGCACTAATTTTTGTAAAATGCTTTGGCATTTTAAATAATCTAATAACAGAAAAGAAAATTAATAAAAGAAAAGAAAGAAGAAAAAAAAAGGGAGAGGGAGGGGAAAACCCCCTGGCCCAGCCAGTTCCCCCACCCCACCTGGCCCCTGGCCTGGCCCAACTTCCCCCCCCCTTGGGCCGGCCCATCGGCCCAGCCGCCCCGGCCACATACCCCCCCACCCCC
>NC_041387.1:336440397-336440803 GCF_002162155.2 Triticum dicoccoides | reverse complement strand
GAAACACCGGGAATACTTTTCCGGATGTTTTCCCCCCCTTCACCGGTATCACCTACTACCGCGTTAGGGCACACCGAACATCGCGTATTGCCTTGTTATATTTTGTGATGCTTTGTTTGCTCTGTATTCATTATTTCTTCCCCCTCTTCTCTTCGGTAGACTACGAGACCGACGCTGCTGTTGACCAGTTCGACTACGGAGCTGACGACTCCTCTCTCTTGCCAGAGCAACCAGGCAAGCCCCCCCTTGATCACCAGATATCGCCTATTCTCCTCTATACTGCTTGCATTAGAGTAGTGTAGCATGTTACTGCTTTCGTTAATCCTATTCTGATGCATAGCCTGACATTGTCGCTACATTTGTTGATACCTTACCTGCAATCCTAAATGCTTAGTATAGGATGCTA
>NC_041387.1:336436097-336439190 GCF_002162155.2 Triticum dicoccoides | reverse complement strand
GGCTACGAGCCTATACGCACTAACCATCTACGTGGGAGTAGTTATGGGTATCCCGACGTCGTGGTATCAGCCGAAGCACTTCAGACGTCAGCGACGGAGCGGCGCGCGCCGAATTGGACTGGAACGCCACTAGGCTAGGTCTGCTTTCGGCCGCGTACGCAACGTGCAGGTGTGCTATGGGCGATGGGCCCAGACCCCTGCGCGCTTAGGTTTAGACCGGCGTGCTGGCCTCTCTGTTTTGCCTAGGTGGGGCTGCGACGTGTTGATCTTCCGAGGCCGGGCATGACCCAGGAAAGTGTGTCCGGCCAAATGGGATCAAGCGTGTTGGGTTATGTGGTGCACCCCTGCAGGGAAGTTAATCTATTCGAATAGCCGTGATCTTCGGTAACAGGACGACTTGGAGTTGTACCTTGACCTTATGACAACTAGAACCGGATACTTAATAAAACACACCCTTCCAAGTTCCACAGACAACCCGGTGATCGCTTTTCCGCAGGGCGACGAGGAGAGGATCGCCGGGTAGGATTATGCTATGAGATGCTATTTGGAGATGCTACTTGGAGATGCTACTTGGAGGACTTAAATCTACTCTCATCTACATGCTGCAAGACGGAGGCTGCCAGAAGCGTAGTCTTCGACAGGATTAGCTATCCCCCTCTTATTCTGGCATTCTGCAGTTCAGTCCACTGATATGGCCTCCTTACACATCTACCCATGCATATGTAGTGTAGTTCCTTGCTTGCGAGTACTTTGGATGAGTACTCACGGTTGCTTTCTCCCCCCTTTTTCCCCTTTTCCTTTCTTTCTGGTTGTCGCAACCAGATGCTGGAGTCCAGGAGCCAGACGCCACCGTCGACGACGACCCCTACTACACCAGAGGTGCCTACTACTACGTGCTGCCCACTGACGACGACCAGGAGTGACCTAGGAGGATCCCAGGCAGGAGGCCTGCTCCTCTTTCGATCTGTATCCCAGTTTGTGCTAGCCATCTTATGGCACCCTGTTTAACTTATGTCTGTACTCAGATATTGTTGCTTCCGCTGACTCGTCTATGATCGAGCACTTGTATTCGAGCCCTCGAGGCCCCTGGCTTGTATTATGATGCTTGTATGACTTATTTTATTTGTAGAGTTGTGTTGTGATATCTGCCCGTGAGTCCCTGATCTTGATCGTACACATTTGCGTGCATGATTAGTGTACGATTGAATCGGGGGCGTCACAAGTTGGTATCAGAGCCGACTGCCTGTAGGAATCCCCCTTCCAACTCCTTGGCCGAAGTCGAGTCTAGACTTTACAAAACTTTTACTAACATGGCTGTGCGGCCCATGGGCCCACGTCGCCATTGGGTGGTATTAGGATCTTTTACTCCTCGATCTTTACTCTGGGATTCTGAACTCTCTTCTATTCGGGTTAAACGATTTTGTTAATAACAAAACTAACTTTAGGTTCTCGCGAGTACTTTCTCCCGGAGAGCCCCTCACTTCAGATGATCGTCTGCTAATCAGAAGAATTCGGAGATACTCTTTGATATTCTCTCGAGACTTTGTGCCCATCACTTTTGCTATTCCTGGCCACCGATAAATCCGTATGGATAACTACTTACACTTGCCATTCATACGATCATCCCCCAGTGATCTTGTTATTACAAGATACCCCGAAGTTTTCTCTATTGATCCGAGAATACTTTGTGCCTACTGCCTAGTAGTTCCTTGCCACTTGAATACCCCTTCAAATAAATCCTCGCACTTGTCGAGTATCCGCTCAACCCCAGTTGTTCATATGTGTCACAAAAGTCTTCAAAATACAATTCGATCTTCCGAAAATCCTCTGGAGCCTTTGGCTCTTGAAATTCTTGCTTGCTTGCATTATGGTTAATCCCATAAGTCTCGTAGTCATATTGACATTCCTTGTCATTATCATTTGGAGTCTGTTGACTCAATATGTTTGCGAATACCCGCAATCATCATTGATCCTTATAAATTACCTTTCCGGCTGAGCTGCCATTCTTTTAACTGGAATTGGTTCTCGACCAATCCAAGTGTCGTTGATTGTAACCTAAGGCTATTCAACTTATCCATCCCTAATCAGAGCATTGCTTCTGACCCCTTGATTTGGGAATCGTAATTCATTTGCATTTGACAATTGAGTTAGTCAGTTGTTTCTATATTTTGATCTCCTTGCATCCTTCTTCCTCTAGATGAGAACTGATGCTCACGTCAGATCCCTTGTGGATCACCAGATCCTTTGTTGGATTTTATCTGACAACGCCTTTCATATTCAATAACCTTGTGAGCCTTTTCCTCTGATACATAAGGCCTTTGGTAAATTGTATCCTCTGCTTTCTCAATCATGCTCTGCCTTCGAACTTGAGTTAATTATTCCTAAAGATTCTGGTATATGATTCCAAGGAGCCCCTATGGGTAGAACATATGCCTTCACTAAACCGTGTGAACCCGAAAGTTTTCACGAATCATACTCTTCTGGTGCCTCGCCAGATAAAATTTTCAACACTGCAACTTCATCGAACGTGAGAAGTGAATGGAAGGTTATACATTGAAGAAGTGGGAGTCGACCTTGAACTTGTGTTCATGCCCATGGACACGATGTATATCTTATCATTAAAGCTTCTCTTAAATGAATTGTTCCTTCGGTATAAGTTCATCTTATATCTAGGATCTGGCCTTTTGCAATCGTGGTTCCGACCATGTTCTCTTTTAAATACCATTTCTCGTGCAAGTTTTAGCACTTGTCTTCTGTAGAGCAATAACCCCCGTCCAACCTCTACTTTGATATGTCATCGAGTATTACCCCTGGTATCTCGAGATTATCATGGAACTGCATAACTTCTTATGAGCTCTTCATCAAGTACTACCTTCCCACTGATTCCAATTTTTCACGGGCTCTGAGTTATTAAACACTCAAAGACACCGATAAATGAACCGAGACCGCACTACGGTTCAACAACTCTTCAGTAAGCTTCTATAAGTACGAGTTTGTACCCGACCACGCCATTCCTAGCCTGTTTGGCTATATCATTGTCGTGATTATTTTAACTGTGCTACCCGGTCCTTCCTCTCGGAGCACACTTTTCGA
>NC_041387.1:336396496-336430506 GCF_002162155.2 Triticum dicoccoides | reverse complement strand
TTTTCCCCTTTTCCTTTCTTTCTGGTTGTCGCAACCAGATGCTGGAGTCCAGGAGCCAGACGCCACCGTCGACGACGACCCCTACTACACCGGAGGTGCCTACTACTACGTGCTGCCCGCTGACGACGACCAGGAGTGACCTAGGAGGATCCCAGGCAGGAGGCCTGCTCCTCTTTCGATCTGTATCCCAGTTTGTGCTAGCCATCTTATGGCACCCTGTTTAACTTATGTCTGTACTCAGATATTGTTGCTTCCGCTGACTCGTCTATGATCGAGCACTTGTATTCGAGCCCTCGAGGCCCCTGGCTTGTATTATGATGCTTGTATGACTTATTTTATTTGTAGAGTTGTGTTGTGATATCTGCCCGTGAGTCCCTGATCTTGATCGTACACATTTGCGTGCATGATTAGTGTACGATTGAATCGGGGGCGTCACAATGAGGTTGATTATCCTCCATGTCAAGGGCGTCATCATCACCCTCGACAACAACACAATGAAGAGCAACGCTACGGCAAGCTAAAATTCACCATGCCCAAGTTCAATGGAAGCAATGATCCCGAAGAGTACCTCTCATGGGCATTGAAGGTCGACAAAATCTTTCGTTTGCACAACTATGAGGAAGAGAAGAAGATCGCTATGGCATCACTTGAGTTCCAAGATTATGTGCTCATATGGTGGGAACAAATCCTTGAGCGCCGAGAAGCAAGAGGTGAACCACCAATCACCACTTGGGCTCAAATGAAAGATGTCACGCGAGCACGTTTTGTGCCCACCTACTACAACCGTGATCTCTTCAAGAAGCTCCAACTCCTCAAGCAAGGAACAAAGAGTGTTAAATAATACTACAAGGAAATGGAGATAGCCATAATACGAGCCAATGTCACAGAAGATGATGAGCAAACTATGGCACGCTCCTTGAATGGCCTCAATCATCCCATCAAAAAGATTGCCGATTTCCAACCATACTCCAACCTCATTGAGCTCGTGCATCAAGCTACCAAGGCTGAACGCCAAGTGCAAGATGACTTCAAGTACGCCAAGTACTCATCCAAGACCTACGGCTTCCCCGACACCCAAGCTTCAACGACTCCTACAACTTCTACCTCAACCAAGCCATCTACAAGCAACGACGACAAGTCAAGTTACAAGAAAGCTTCGACAACCTCAAGTCGTCCTCCTCCTACTACAAGCAACTTCAAGCCGCGCAGTTCATCATCTACTCCGACCGATGAGACCGTCAAGACAAGCTCCTTCAAGTGTTTAACTTGCGGCGGCCGAGGCCACAAGTCCTTCCAATGTACAAACAAGCGCACCATGATCCTCAACGATGATGGCACCTATGACTCCATGAGTGAAGAGGAGATGGAAGCCCTTGAGCAAGTGGCCATGCACCGGCGCGTGAACGAAGATGAAGATGATCAAGTCTTTTGTGATGAGGATTCGAGCCCCGCTCTCGTTGTCTCCAAAGTCTTGACTCTTCAACATCAACGAGAAGAAGACCAAAGATGCCACATCTTCCACACAAAGGCCGGCATCAATGAAAGGTCCGTCAAGGTCATCATCGATGGAGGTAGTTGTCACAACTTGGCAAGTGAAGAACTATGCTCCAAGCTACAATTGGTTAAGATGAAGCACCCGCACCCCTACAAAGTCCAATGGCTAAGCGATTCCGGCACTATATGAGTTGAGCATATGGTCCAAGTCTCCTTCAAAATCGGCGCATATGAGGACACTTTGGAGTGTGATGTCATCCCGATGTCCGTTTGCCACCTCCTTCTTGGTCAACCATGGCAATTCGACCGCGACATCATCAACAACGGGCGTACCAATCACTATAGCTTCAAGATGAAAGGGAAGGAGTATGTGCTACGACCTATGTCTCCTAGTCAAGTGATAGCCGACAAGCAAGCCACCCATCATGGAGAGAAGAGTGAGAAAGTTATCCACCCAAAAGAGAGTGAGAGCCACAAGCCAAAACCGAGTGCCTCCACGATGAGCGACCAGAAAAACTTCGTCCTATTTGCCACCAAAAGTGAGATGAGAGAAGTGTGTGAGAACCCATCGAGTGTTATGCATTTTGTCCTTGTGTGCAAGGATGAGGCAACAAAAACTAACACCACTCACGATCTACCTTTAGTGTTCTCTTCTCTTTTGCAGGAATTCCAAGATGTTTTCCCCGATGAGCTACCTCCGGGTCTACCTCCACTACGAGGCAGTGAGCACCGAATCGACCTCATCCCCGGAGCACCTCTACCAAACAAAGCTCCATACCATGTCAACCCCGAAGAAACTAACGAGATCCAACGGCAAGTACAACAACTAATCGGCAACGGACATGTACGTGAAAGCTTAAGCCCTTGTGCCGTTCCCGTTATACTTGTGCCAAAACAAGATGGTAGTTTTCGCATGTGCTCGGATTGTAGACCCATCAATGCTATTACTGTTCATTATAGGCACCCCATTCCTTGCTTAGATGATATGCTTGATGAACTTAGCGGTGCCACCATTTTCTCAAAAATTGATCTCAAAAGTGGCTATTATCAAATCCGCATACAAGAAGGTGATGAATGGAAAACCGCTTTCAAAACCAAATTTGGCTTGTACAAGTTGTTGGCTATGCCTATGGGTTTATCGGAAGTTCCCGGAACTTTCATGTATCTCATGCATTTTGTGCTTCGTCCTTACATCAGAGTGTTTGTTGTGGTTTACTTCGATGACATTCTTATTTTTAGCAAATCCATGAAAGATCATCTAAAGCATGTTAGGGCTGTGTTGCAAACTCTTCGCAAGGAACGTCTTTACGCCAACATGAAAAAGTGCACATTTGGTGTTGACAAGCTTGTTTTCTTGGGCTTCGTCGTCTCTTCCAAGGGTGTCCATGTTGATGAATCTAAAATTGAGGCAATTAAAACTTGGCCCCAACCCAACAATTTGCAACAAGTGCGTAGTTTTCTTGGCCTTGCGGGTTTCTATTGTTGCTTTGTGAAAGATTTTAGCACTATTGCCGCTCCTTTGCATGCCTTGAGTAAGAAAAATGCTCTTTTTGTTTGGGGACCCTTGCAATCTACCGCTTTTGATGATCTCAAATCTTTGCTTACTCATGCTCTGATTCTTGCTTTGCCCAACTTTGACAAATCTTTTGAGGTTCATTGTGATGCAAGTGGTACCGGAATTGGCGGAGTTTTCATGCAAGAAAAACGATCCATTGCATATTTTAGTGAAAAATTCTCCGGTGCTCAACTTAACTATCCCATCTATGACAAAGAATTGTATGCTTTAGTGCGTGTGCTACATGTTTGGGAACATTATCTTAGACCTCATGAGTTTGTCATACATACCGATCATGAAACGCTTAAGTACTTGAAAGGTCAAACTAAGTTGAACAAGCGTCATGCCAAATGGAGTGAATTTATTGAATCTTTTCCCTATGTGATCAAGTACATCAAGGGTAAGGAAAATGTTGTGGTGGATGCCCTTTCCCGCATATGCACGCTTGTCACTAAACTTGAGTTGAATGTTGTTGGCTTTGAGCACATAAAAGGCTTATATGCGAATGATCCTACCTTTGCTACTCCTTATGCTAAGTGTTTGACACATACATCTTGGGAACGATATTACCTCAAGGATGATTATCTTATGAGAGCTAACAAACTTTGCATTCCCCAGTCTTCTCTTCGTTTGCTCCATTTGCAAGAGGCTCGTGGAGGCGGACTAATGGGACACTTTGGACGCGACAAGACATTCGCCATGCTCTCCAAGAACTACTTTTGGCCCAAGATGTTCCGCGACGTCCCACGCTTCACCAACCGATGCTCTACATGTCGCAAAGCTAAGTCTAAAGCTCAATCCCATGGTCTTTACATGCCTCTTCCTATTCCTTATCAACCTTGGGAAGACATTAGCATGGATTTTGTACTTGGTTTGCCTAGAACTCAAAGTGGAAAGGATTCCGTGTTTGTTGTTGTGAAGAGATTTTCTAAGATGGCACATTTCATTCCATGCAACAAGATAAACGATGCTTCACATGTTGCCAATCTCTTTTGTAGGGAAATCTTGTGACTTCATGGAGTACCAAAGACAATCGTCTTGGACCGAGACGTCAAGTTCTTGAGTTACTTTTGGAAGACGCTATGCGCCAAGCTTAGAATCAAGCTTTTGTTCTCTTTGGCATACCATCCTCAAACCGACGGCCAAACGGAGGTGACGAACCGTACACTCTCCACTCTACTTCGCGTGTTGATCAAGAGGAACATCAAGGAGTGGGAGGAGTGTCTACCCATCGCCGAGTACGCCTACAACCGCGCAAGACATTTGACTACCGGCAAGTCCCCCTTCAAGGTCGTCTACGGCTTCAACCTGTTGTCCCCATTGGACATTCTTCCTCTATCACTACAAGAGTGCACCAACATGGACGCGAGTGCCCGAGTGAACTACCTCAAGAAGATGCATGAAGATACAAGGCACACCATCGAGCGCCAAGTACAACGACTCGCGACCAAGCTCAACATCAACAAGCAAACCATGATATTAAACATTGGAGATCTTGTGTGGCTACACCTTCGAAAGGAACACTTCCCCAATGAACGCAAGTCCAAACTTCTACCACGAGCCGATGGACCCTTCAAGGTGCTTTCACGCTACAACAACAACGCCTACAAGAACGACATCCCACGCGACAAGTACTCCGTGAGCGACATCTTCAACGTCAACGATCTCTCCCCGTACCATGGTGATGAGGATTTCGATCCAAGGTCGGATCTTTCCCAAGGGAGGGGAGATGATTCGGAGCATCCTACGGTCATCCCCATGGACACTACTTCAACTACTCAAGCTCCAAGTGGACCCATGACAAGAGCTCGAGCACGTGCTATTCAATCCGAGGTTAACTCTCTCCTTGTTAAACTTCCCTTCGACCCACTTGAGACAAGGCTACTACCTCAAACGGAGATGTTTTGTGTGCTTAGGTACCAAGAAAGCAACCAAGGAGAAGTTACAATGCAAGATGAACATCAAGAGCATGGAGAGGGATTTTCCCAGCGCAGAGATAGAGGTACTACCGGTCAACTACCGGTAAACCTTCTGTAATCAAACCGGTACAAGGCCAGTATTGCCCCAGTTTATACCGGTAACTACCAAAAGACCGGTACTACCGCCCCAACCACCGGTACTACCGCTAATCCCCTCCGAGAACACCTTCAGGAAGCAGCACCTGAGCTCCTAGCGGTACAACCACCCCCAAGACCGGTACTACCGGCCTGCCTGCACGCAGTGAGAGGGATTTCACCCCATGTACCTCCTACTTACCCCTTGGACTATATATACTTGTCTCTTAGCTTCATATTAGGGTTAGCATTGATTTAGCTCATTTGTGAGATAGAGCCTCGCTCATCCATCCGGATCTACTCCTCATGAGGGACGGACACCTCTTCGGAGAAGATCCACCTGGATTCAAGACCTCCATCTGGAAAATACCATCATCAAGACCTCCTCACGAAGAAGAACCGGTTACCCTTTGTATCGTCCTTTGTTGGACTTGGATCTTGTATCTCTCCTTGTGTTTTGATGATCTAGAACATGTGTGACTTTTATTCTTGTTGGTTGAGTGTTTTTCTCTCGTTCCCCTCCTCGTGTTCTTCGTGTTCCTCGTAGGGATCCTCTCCAAACATGAAAGATCGGCCCCTAGGGTTCTACCCTACATCAATAAGTGCGAATACATTCGCCGTGGCCTTGTGGAAAGACGTGCTTGATCTTACTACCTAGCTTCCTGCAATCCGATATATAATCACACAAATTAGTTAACAAAATTTGATAAACAAATCCAAGAGCAATGGAGAATTCTACAACTCACAAATAATGGAAATGTCCCAATGGAAAAAGAACAATACAAACTATGCTTCCTCCGTTCATTCATGATGAGTTAATGATATGTGCAATCCAGTTCAAGATAGTGCATCAATGGAGACTCACATGTGCTTCACCCTCGTCACCTACCTGGGCACGTGGTGCTGACTTGCTGAGATGCAATATCGCCTTGAAATCCATCCTCCTGTATGGCGTGAGGGCCAGCTCATGTGGCCTTGTTTCCAATCCGAACCAGCGCTCAGGCGAGGTGGATCGGAGGACGAAACCGCAGGTGTGGCCGGGGCCAATCCTGGCAGAGTTAAGGATGGCGAAGAGGGAGGTTACGACATCGTCGATGAGCAGGTTAGTGGGTCAGTTTCAGCGCAGCCGCCAGACGAGATGGCGCACCGGTGAGTTGGAACGGAGGCCGCAGATGGGTGGATCTGACTCAAACTCGTGCTGGGGGCGAGAGGAGAGGTGACCAGGGGCATGTCGAGCATGGCGATGTTCACGGGATGGTAGGAGAGATGGGAGAGTTAATTCGGGCGATTAATGTAAGGAGAGATTATAGGGCGTGGGCCAGAAAATTAGATGCTCAGTATCGGGCTTGATTTCAGGCCATCTCTCAGCCGCGAGATCAAAATATAAATCAACGGCGTCCGACGGGTCTGAAGAATGCGTCTCAACAGACGCCTCTAGGAAAGTGTTTCCCAACGAAAAATATTGAAATATCCGTCTCCTCACGCTCGTTGAGAATGAGGAGGGCCTAATCCAAGTCCGTTTTGTGGTGACATGCAGCGGGGGCCTTCCAGGGCTTTCTGCGTCGTCCAATTTGTGCGGACGACAGACGATCGTCTAGTCGATGCATGACGGGTGGGCCGCGGGGCTCACGCCGGGCCATCAACATTGGGCGGTTTCTGCAAAAGTATACTCGCGCACAACCTCGCATCCGGTGGGAGACCGGACTTGCTTATTGGCGTCTTTTTTTTTTCTCGAATACGCAGTGTGCGTATCATCCATTAAATAAGAAGGGGGAGACTCCCCAAGGTTTCATAGTTACTCCCTCCGTCCCATAATGTAAGAAATTTTTTGGCACTATAGTAGTGTCAAAAAACGTCATATATTATGGGACGGAGGGAGTACAGAATATTTACATGCGGGGTTTATCCAACACCATCCAAAATTCTAACCCGAACTACTCTCGAATCCTTGTATGTTCCCTTGAGGAGGCCCGCTTTAATCCAGAGTGCTCCCTCCTCCTTGATGCGTTGCATTATCTGCGGTATTGATGGCGTCGCTCCATTGAAAACGATATCATTCTGATGCTTCCATATCATCCACATACCCAGAAAGGAAAGAGCGCTCATAGCCCTCTGATGCTCGACACTCTGATCTTGTCGGATGCACCATTCAGTCAAAGTCTCACTAGGTCGTGGTTCAAATGCTCGTCTACCAGTAGTCATACTGAACCAATGAAAGACTTGTCTCACGAAGACACAGGTGATTAGAAGGTGTTGCATCATTTCTTCATGTTGATCGCATAGCGGGCAGGTGTCTTGATGTGGTAGCCCTTGTCGAGCTAGCCGATCCAAAGTTGAAAGGATCAAGAAGAGGGGTCTAGAGGTGGGGGTGATTAGATCCTTAACAAACAAAAGTGGCAGTTTTTATTTCTTCAAGTTAAGGTTGTGTTTAGCACATGTTAAAGCACTCACAATACATTTCAAGTAAGCATGACAAGAGTATACACAGTGGAAAAAGTAAAGCAAGCAATTTGAGAGAAAGTAAAGGGATGAGAGTGGTGTGTGTAAACGCAATGGAGACAGAAGAATTTTTGGCGTGGTTTCGATAAGTGGTGTTATCGTACGTCCACGTTGATGGAGACTTCAACCCACAAAGGATAAAGGTTGCACGAGTCCATGGAGGGCTCCACCCATGAAAGGTCCACGAAGAAGCAACCTTGTCTATCCCACCATGGCCATCGCCCACGAAGGCCTTACCTCACTCGGGTAGATCTTCACGAAGTAGGCTATCTCCTTGCCCTTACAGACTTCTTGGTTCAACTCCATATCACAAGGAGGCTCCCAAGCGACACCTAACCAATCTAGGAGACACCACTCTCCAGAAGGTAATAAATGGTGTGTGGATGATGAACTCCTTGCTCTTGTGCTTCAAATGATAGTCTCGCGAACACTCAGCTCTCTCTCTCTCTCTTGTAGATTTGGCTATGGTGAAAGAGGGACTTGAGAGGAAAGCAACTTGGGGAAGGCTAGAAATCAAGGTTCAAATGGTAGGAATGGAATCTCTTGATCTCAACACATGAGTAGGTGGTTCTCTCTCAGGAAATGAATGGTGGAAGTGTAGACACGTTCTGTTGACTATCTCACAAATGGAGAAAGAGGTGGAGGGGTATATATAGCCTCCACACAAAATCCAACCGTTACACACATTTGACTCATCTCGGTGGCACCGATTAGTTAAACTCGGTGGCACCGATCAGTTCAAAAATGTGAACGGGGACCGACTAGAACAACTTGGTGGGACCGATGTGCTAGGGCTTAGGGCAAACCGCGCCTCGGTGGCACCGATTGCATCAACTCGGTGGGACCAAACTGAAGCATAAGGCAACAGAGAGTTGGTCAAGCCATCTCGGTGAGACCGATTACAATTTCGATGAGGCCGAAATAATTTCAAGAAGCAACAGAGAGTTGGCAAGGCCATCTTGGTGAGACCGAGATCCGTATCAGTGAGACCAAAGTGTTAGGGTTTCTAGCAGTGGCTATGTCATGTGAACTCGGCGGCTCCGGGTAGAAAGAGTCGGTTGGGCTGAGTTGGAGATTAGGATTTTGACATATTTGGATGGAGAAAGTGGCTGAGTGTTTTGGAGCGATATCACTAAGCATTTGAGCAAGTAGAACAAGCAACGCCTCATCCCCTTTTAATAGTATTGACTTTCCTATGGACTCAATGTGATCTTGGATCACTGGAATAAAAATGAAGAGTCTTGAGCTTTTGCTAATCTTTGTCCTTAGCATTTTGAAGGGGTTCCACATCCTTTTGTCCTTGCCACGCCATTGTTGAACTTGTCTGAAATATACTAGATAATACCATTAGTCCAACAAGAGATATGTTGACATTAATTACCAAAATCACCCAGGGAGCACTTGTGCTTTCAATCTCTCCCTTTTTGGTAATTGATGATAACATACATCAAAGCTTCAAGTAAATGATATGAGGAGTGGTAAATAATGCTTTGGAATAATATGTAACATGCATAAGCTCCCCCTACATGTATGCAATCATGTGAAGATGGGATAGAAGAACATGTGAATGCATAACATGACAGAGTAGGCAATGAGTTACATGTATCTTGGCTATATGCATTAGAGCAAACAATATAGTTGAAAGATGTACCTTCATGTTTATGAATCCCTTTTGCAAACAATATGTGCAAAAGCAAGAGATCATCGTGCACATGAGTGTGATGCATATACTTACCTTGAGGTTCTTGAGCTGACTTTTGAAGGAGTAAACTTGAGGAAACAAGGTTAGATAACACAAGAACACACCAAACAAAAAGGATTCCAAGATCCACAGAGATACCAAGACTGGGATGACATGTAATAGACCTAAGTTTAATTCATTTAGGTATCTCTGTGGACTTAGGTATCTCTGTGGACTTTTGATTTCGGGCATTGTGGTGTTGACCTTGATCATGTAGGTGAACTTGTGTTGGATGCTCAACGTTGATGTAGTCCATCAAGAGTTGGAAGCATCCTTTTGGAGTTGAAGTTCATCTTCCTAAATGGGTTAATCTTGCAAGGAATAGCACTTGTGTATCCAAATTAGCAACTGTGAAATTTGATATATTGAAATAGTCAAAGGATATGTTTAGTGAGTTTGTGCTTCCTTGATTTCAACAACCAAAGCATAGACACTTGGTGATGTAGAAATTGCTCATGATGTGAGTGATTTGCAATATCATAGATTGAGGCTCGTCCAAGTACCTACAAGGGTTAGATAGTATACAAGGGTGCAAAAGTATCCAAGATAAGTGATCATCATCATAAGAGAAATATCAAGGATTAGTCACGTAGGCTCATGCCTTGCATGTATCCAAATGGAGTCTCTATTCCAAGTTTGAGGCATCAGTGATATTCAATTCACCTCTCAAACGGCAAAATATCTTTACATCAAACGGTTTAGTGAATATATCCACCAATTGCTTGTCGGTGCGAACATGCTTAAGATTGATGTCTCCTTTAGCAACATGATCATGAATGAAATGGTGACGAACTTCAATATGCTTAGTTCGAGAATGTTGCAACGCGATTGTGAGCAATCTTAATAGCACTCTCATTGTCACAAAGCAATGGAACATGTTTCACATGTATCCCATATCTTTAATAGTTTGGGTCATCCAAAGTAATTGAGCACAACATGATCCGGCGGCAATGTATTCCGCTTTGGTGGTGGATAAGGATTCCGAATTTTGTTTCTTGGAGGACCAAGAGACAAGAGATCTACCAAGAAATTGACATGTACCCGAAGTGGACTTCCTATCAACCATGTCACCGACATAGTCCGAGTCGGAATAGCCAACAAGATCAAAATATCACCTCACTATCCTTTTCACAGCTTTAAGATGACATTCTTTAGGAGCCGCTTGATATTGTGTAGACATGCACACACTTAGCGTAATATCAGGTCAGGAGGCACATAGATATAATAATGAACCAATCATAGACCGGTAAACCTTTTGGTCAACCGGATTGCCATCCTTAGTCAAGTCAAGATGTCAACTAGTAGTCATGGGTCTTTTCATACCTTTGCTTTCTTGCATGTTGAACTTCTTTAAAAGACCCTTGGTATACTTTTTTTGTGAGACAAAGGTACCTTCCTTAGTTTGCTTGATTTGCAACCCAAGGAAAATTTTGAGTTCACTCATCATAGACATCTCAAACTTCTCCAACATTAGCCTTCCAAACTTTTCACTAAAATGGGGTTTAGTAGAAGCGAATATGATATCATCCACATATATTTGGTACACAAATAGTTCTCCATTAATCCTTTTAGTAAAAAGAGTAGAATCAATTTTCCCAATTTCAATGTTTTTTTCAAGAAGAAACTTAGTCAAGCACTTATAGCAAGCTCTAGGAGCTTGTTTAAGACCATAAATAGCTTTGTGAAGTTTGTAGACATGATTAGGTTTCTTGGAATTAACAAAGCCTGGAGGTTGTTTAAAATACACTTCCTCCTCAATTTCACCATTTAGAAAAGCACTTTTAATGTCTATTTGGTATAAAGTGATATCATGGTGATTGGCATAAGCAAGTAAAATGCGAATGGACTCAAGTCTAGCAATGGGGGCATATGTCTCACCATAGTCCATACCTTCGACTTGAGTATAGCCTTGAGAGACGAGGCGTGCCTTGTTGCGTACGACTTGTCCATCCTCATCTTTCTTGTTCCGAAACACCCACTTGGTTCCAATGACATTATGATCGTTGTTGGGCTTTTCAACCAAGGTCCACACTTGATTCCTCTCGAAGTTGTGTAGCTCTTCGTGCATAGCATTTATCCAATCTGGATCCTCAAGGGCTTCTTCTACTTTCATAGGTTCAACACTAGATATGAATGAGTAGTGTTCACAAAAGTTAGCCAAACGAGTTTTAGAGCGAGTGATTCTCCCGGTTTGAATTTCATCAAAGATTTGTTCGACGGGGTGATCTCTTGAGACTCTTGCTCCAACTCGTGAGAGCTTTTGCTTGGGTTGGGGTGGAACATCCTCATTATCATCTTGTTCTTCATTGATGGTGGTGTTTTGGTTCGCTTGTGGAGGCAGAGAAGGAGTTTGAGGTGGTTCATCTTGTTGTACTTCCTCATTCCCTTCGTATTGACGTGTTCCACTTGTGGATGCCTCCAAGTCAACTTGTGGTTCACCTTGATGTGAGGTTGAGGCTTCCACTTGAATGGACGAAGTACTCTCCTTCACCTCTGTTTGGCTAATCTTGCCAATGGACAAATCTTGGATTGCTTCTGGGGGATCTTTGTCTCCAACATCAATTGGCAATTGCTCTACTTGCGAGCTGTTAGATTCGTAAAACTTCACATCTACCATCTCTTCAACATTTCGTGTGAAATTGCTGTAGACACGGTAAGCGTGAGAGTTTGAGCCATAACCGAGTAGGAAACCTTCATGAGATTTAGGAGAAAATTTCGAGCGACGATGCTTATCAAGGATGTAGCACTTTGAGCCAAAATACTCAAAAGTATACAACTTGGGTTTGTTACTGGTTAGTAGCTTGTATGCCGTTTACCGAGAAGCTTGTGAATATATAGTCGATTTGTAGCATGACAAGCTGTCTCAACCACTTCTGCCCAAAAGTGTATTGGCGTCTTGTATTCATCAAGCATCGTTATCGCCATCTTGATAAGTGTCCGATTCTTCCTCTCAACAAATCCATTTTGTTGAGGCGTGTGTCGGTGTCAAAACCGGCAGATCTTGGGTAGGAGGTCCCGAACTGTGCGTTTGAGGATCGAAGGTAACAGGAGGCAGGGGACACGATGTTTACCCAGGTTCGGGCCCTCTTGATGGAGGTAATACTCTACTTCCTGCTTGATTGACTTTGATGAGTATAAGGGTTACAAGAGTTTATCTACCTCGTGATCGTAATGGCTAAACCCTAGATGTCTAGCCTATATGATTGTTCTTGCCTCTAAGTGAAGGAAATATGCCCTAGAGGCAATAATAATTTATTATTTATTTCCTTATATCATGATAAATGTTTATTATTCATGCTAGAATTGTATTAACCGGAAACATGATACATGTGTGAATACATAGACAAACTTAATGTCACTAGTATGCCTCTACTTGACTAGCTCATTAATCAAAGATGGTTATGTTTCCTAACCATAGACATGAGTTGTCATTTGATTAACGGGATCACATCATTAGTAGAATGATGTGATTTACATGACCCATTCCGTTAGCTTAGCACTTGATCGTTTAGTATGTTGCTATTGCTTTCTTCATAACTTATACATGTTCCTACAACTATGAGATTATGCAACTCCCGTTTACCGGAGGAACACTTTGTGTGCTACCAAACGTCACAATGTAACTAGGTGATTATAAAGGAGCTCTATAGGTGTCTCCAAAGGTACATGTTGAGTTGGCGTATTTCGAGATTAGGTTTTGTCACTCCGATTGTCGGAGAGGTATCCCTGGGCCCTCTCGGTAATGCACATCACTATAAGCCTTGCAAGCAATGTAGCTAATGAGTTAGTTACGGAATGATGCATTACGTAACGAGTAAAGAGACTTGCCGGTAACGAGATTGAACTAGGTATTGGGATACCGACGATCGAATCTCGGGCAAGTAACATACCGATGACAAAGGGAACGACGTATGTTGTTATGCCATTTGACCGATAAAGATCTTCGTTGAATATGTAGGAGCCAATATGAGCATCCAGGTTCCGCTATTGGTTATTGACCGGAAACGTGTCTCGGTCATGTCTACATAGTTCTCGAACCTGTAGGGTCCGCACGCTTAAGGTTTCGTTGACAATTTTATTATGAGTTTATGAGTTTTGATGTACCGAAGGTTGTTCGGAGTCCCGGATGTGATCACGGACATGACGAGGAGTCTCGAAATGGTCGTGACATAAAGATCGATATATTGGACGACTATATTTGGACACCGGAAAGGTTCCGGGTGAGATTGGGACAATACCGGAGCTGCGGGAGGTTATCGGAACCCCCCGGGAGGCATATGGGCCTTATTGGGCCTTAGTGGAAAGGAGGGGTGTCGGTGTCAAAACTGGCGGATCTCGGGTAGGGGGTCCCGAACTGTGCGTCTATGCGGATGGTAACAGGAGACAAGGGACACGATGTTTTACCCAGGTTCGGGCCCTCTTGATGGAGGTAAAACCCTATGTCCTGCTTGATTAATATTGATGATGTGTGTTACAAGAGTGGATCTACCACGAGATCAAGGAGGCTAAACCCTAGAAGCTAGCCTATGGTATGATTGTTGTTCGTCCTACGGACTAAAGCCATCTGGTTTATATAGACATCCGAGAGGGCTAGGGTTACACAGAGTCGGTTACAATGATAGGAGATCTACATATTCGTATCGCCAAGCTTGCCTTCCACGCCAAGGAAAGTCCCATCCGGACACGGGACAAAGTCTTCAATCTTGTATCTTCATAGTCTTGGAGTCCGGCCGGTGATGATAGTTCAGCTATCCGGACACCCCCTAGTCCAGGACTCCCTCAGTAGCCCCCGAACCAGGCTTCAAATGACGACGAGTCCGACGCGTATATTGTCTTTGGCGTTGCAAGGTGGGTTCTCCTTCAAACTTCATGTTCCTGTCGAATAGTGTCCGGCTTCCTTATAAATGTTGCGCTCCTTGGCTTCTACGCCCAATAACGGCCTTCTTCCACGTGTCGTATGAATGCGAAAAGCTAGGGTATTTTTACATCCCCCCCTAGCCGTGCAAACGAGCCGCCTATAAGAGAGGCGAGGATCTAGATCCAACTCACACCATCCTCCTTCCGCAAGTACTCATCGAAGCGCCTCTGACAAAAATCCATTCTATCATGGATAGTCGACGCGGCTCCTCCTCTCGCGCTCCCAGCCCTAAGCCAGGAGATTGGGGGAGATGCTCAGTTCCACATAGTGAGCTAGTGGCGCTCCAAACCGAGGGATATCTTCCCCCAGCCTTCATGGTTCCGGTTCGAGCCGGACTAGCCACCTTCAGGGGTGGAAAGCAGGCGGAGAGCGTTCCCAACCCCTCCAAAGGAGAGCGGGTATGCTTTGTCCCTTATCTAATAAGGGGACTCGGATTTCCCATACATCCGTTTCTCCGGGGGCTCCTGGAGTTCTACGGACTCCAGCTTCACCACCTTACACCTGCCTCCATTTTGCACATCGCAGGCTTTGTAGCTCTTTGCGAGCTGTTCTTGGGCATCGAGCCCCATTTTGCGCTGTGGAAGAGGTTGTTTTGCCTCGTACCCCGTTCTCACGAGGGGTCGATATATCAAGTGGGCGGAGCCGAAATATGGCGCATCGCCGGGACCGGATATCTATCCGGCACCCCGAAGAAGGCGTCCGAAGACTGGCCTTCGGAATGGTTCTATATGGAGGACGCCCCTCTGCCAGATCCAGTTCGGATCGGCCTTCCGGAGTTCAGCAATGCTCCCTTGAAGAAATGCCTGAGTTGGCGCCCGCGGAGCCCTCAACGGGAGGATGATGGGAGAGTCCATTATCTGATGGGCCGGATTAGGTTACTGGCCCACTCCGGATTGACCATGATTAGAATCGTGGCCACGTGCATTATGCGAGGGATGCAGCCGCTCCAATATACGGGCCACCCCATGTGGGATTTCAACGGGGAGAACGACGCCACCCGTCATGGCCGCAAGGGGCCGGGATCGGCCATGGATCTGGTGAAGATCCTGTCCAGCTTGTACAAGGGGGAGAAGGAGGACTTTCTCTAGACGAGCCCATTGAATGGGTTCTCCATGAATAACCCTCGGAGCTGGGTAAGCGAACGTTTATTCATCCGACCTGTGCTTTGGAAGTTAAATGCCTTACTTTATGATTTTGACGCAGGAACTGCGTCGGGATGTGGAGGGTATACACCGTCCGGCTCCACAACCCGAGGATCCGAGAAGATCCCTTGATTCGGCCTCCGAAGAGGATCCGGACATAAAGGTGGAGCTAATTGACGGGGTGTTCCACCAACTCAACATGGACAATGCTTTAGTCGCCATTATGGCTGACTACCCCGGATTATGTCCGGCTTCTCAGGTAATTATGACCGGAGTTCTGACACCATTACTTCGTCCTTGCATATTTCAGATCACCGTATACCAACGGTGTCTTGCAGGAGGTGCCTTCAAGGCGAGAAGTCGAACCCGCGGAGGCTGACCAGCAAGGGTCAGTTCGGCCCAGCAGGCGGAAAAGGAGTGCGACACAAATCGAAACGTCGCCGCAACGGTACGGCGCACCGCTGTTTTTAAGGGAAGGATCCCTAGGAGGTATATTAATGCCCATAACTTTTCTAGGAGAAAGAGCGCTCGCCGGACAATGTCCAGAGAGGTTGCCAATCAAGCCTCCGCCAGCCATGCTCCAACGCGTGGTCCGGAAGGGGAGGCGAACACAAGGCATGAGCCGGATGCTCCTCCAACGGAGGATGCTGACAGGCTGTCCACCACCCGTTCTGAGGTGGAGAGCGCCATGAATCACAGGCGTCGCCGGACAGTTCTTCATGATGCGTGTTTCTCCCCGGAGGCGTTGAATGCCTTTGATGTGGGAGACGCGCACCTCCGTGCTGCTCAAGATGGTTTAACCAGAGCCACGGAGCAGTATGTGAAGGACATACGGGTAAGTAATTTTAATAGTTATATATGCCAGTAGCCCCCGAGACTTAAAATAGTTAAAATAACTAATTTAAGGATCATTTATTATGCAGGATCTTACGGAGAAGAATACCCACCTGTCCCAGGAGCTTCAAGAGTGCAAGGCCCAACTTGAGGCCGCACTGACCACCGCAGGAGGAGACACAGAGACCCCCTCCGGTAACACATATTTCAAAAATGTTTTATGGCGTGCGGCGTGCGCATAAATCTGACAATAATATTGCAGATGTTGCCGGAGCTGATCCAGACAAGCAACAGTTACTGCGCCAGTTGAAGGCCGGCAAGAGGGTGCTTATGAAGGTGCAGCAGGAGAGGAACAAACTCCAAGATGCCCATACCCAGCTTGGAGAAGAGCTAAAAGGTGTTCGGGCCCAGCTGTCTAGCTCCTTGAAGGAGAATCAGCGGCTTCGTCACGGCATCTATAGTAAGTGCTTGAGCAAACTCTTTTGAAAAGAAGAGTTCGGCGAGTAAGTCGGTTGACAGAAATATATCTGTAGGTGTGTTCATAGGTTGCCCTATGGAGAAAATGCCTAGTTCAACGGGTGACCAACTTCCCGAGCTGGTGCAACTGCTTGAACGTGTTCGGCAGGCGATGAGTGGCGTCGTTCAGGCCTTATGGCCTTCCGTCTCCCTACCTGAGGGCCATGGAGGGCTTGCTGAGAAGCTTCAGGGAGTACGGCGACGTCTCCGTCTGTGGAAGATATCGGCCTGCCGTCAAGGCGCCAGGGAGGCCTGGGCCATGGTGAAGACGCGGTACCCGAAGGCTGACCCAAACCACATGGCCAAGGTCGGACCTGCGGGGCCTGATGGGAAGGAGATCCCTGTTAGCTTGATGTACGGCCAAGTAGAGCTGGCCGTGAAATATTCCCAACAGGACTTTAAATTAGACAGCCTGTTAGATGGGATTGAAGAGGAGTACAATCAGTCAGTTTGACGATGTAATTTTAAAATGACATGTAAAATGCCTTCTAGCCGGATTGTAGATCGTTTGCCTTTGCGGACCTTTTCGCTTCAACCTCTGGACCCAACAGTCCGGAGTGTGTCCGAATACCCTGACGGTTATAAAAGAACCGGGGCATGCATGGAGACAAGGCGTAGGGGTCATAATTGCTTTATCAGAAAAGTGCCCAACTAGCTATGTTATATTACATGTTTAGTAAGAAACATCTTCCAGGGAGAATAGTTCCGTTAAGGGTTCCTTTCCCTGGGAGGCATGCCCTAAAGTGCATGTCCGGACTGCGAAAATAGCAGAAAAAGCATCTGGGGGCAGATAAATAAGTAAGTAATAAATCATCTTTCAGGTCACCGACCGAATATTCCCTTAAGAACGCTAGCCTTCGGCTTCACCCAGTCTGAGGTACACATCCGGCTGACCCGGCAGTAACAATCGCAGAGGTGCTCCCTTTACCTCCTAGCCGAACAATCGGGAACGTAGGGGTAAGCACAGGAGCCAGGCAACCCGGCTTGGCCGAAACTTAAGTCATATCGATGCATATAATGGTGATCAAAAGGTACATGCGGAAGTGTGACACATGTGGTGGGCATGAAGCCCATATAAATAAGCTTCTGTTGAAGAAGCCCCCGGGTATAATGAGTGCTAGGAGCACATCAAGTGTGTGCGAACAATGCGCAAATCAGCCTATCAAAGGTATTGAAAAAAGTGGGAAGAAGGAGGGGGACAAGAGACAGTGAAAATGTAAAAAGGTGGACGGAGGAGTGAGACGAACTCTGAGTCCGGCGTTAGGCATAGAATCTTCAGAGACGGGCTTCGTTCCATGGGTTCGGCTCGAGTCGGTTGTCAGATGCGTTACGTAGACGGTATGCTCCGCCGGTCAGGACTTGGTCAATGATGAAGGGACCTTCCCACTTGGGCTTAAGTTTGTCCTTTTTCTTGTCCGGCAGGCGTAGAACAAGTTCGCCAACATTGTAAGTTTTGGCCCGTACTTCTCTGCTTTGATATCTTCGAGCCTGCTGCTGATAGAATGCGGAACGAGCTTTTGCCACGTCCCGCTCCTCCTCTAAGGTGTCCAAACCGTCCTGCCAATCCAACTTGGCTTCTCTTTCTTCGTACATGCGCACGCGAGGTGAGTCATGAATTATATCGCAGGGCAGAACTGCCTCTGCACCGTACACCATAAAAAATGGTGTGAATCCGGTAGTGCGGTTTGGCGTGGTCCGCAGCCCCCAGAGTACGGAGTCGAGATCCTCTACCCAGTGCGTGTTAGATTCCTTGAGGGACCGCACTAATCTGGGTTTAATGCCGCTCATGATTAGACCATTTGCTCGCTCGACTTGACCGTTAGTTTGGGGGTGATAGACTGAAGCATAGTCGAGCTTGATGCCCATGTTTTTGCACCAGAGTTTAACCTCGTCGGCCGTGAAATTCGTGCCGTTATCAGTGATGATGCTGTGGGGACGCCAAAACGGTGTACTACCCCGGATATGAAGTCTATCACAGGTCCGGATTCTGCTGTTTTAACCGGCTTGGCCTCTATCCATTTGGTGAATTTGTCCACCATGACCAATAAGTATTTGTGCTTGTGGGTTCCCCCTTTAAGGGGTCCAACCATGTCAAGCCCCCAGACCACGAATGGCCAGGTGATGGGTATAGTTTTGAGGGCGGTGGGTGGCATGTGGCTCTGATTAGCAAAGAGCTGGCAACTGACGCATCGTTGGACTAAGTCCTGAGCATCTGCCCGGGCTGTTGGCCAATAAAATCCTGTACGGAAGGCCTTGCCTACAAGGGCCCGAGCTGCAGTGTGGTGCCCGCCGAGTCCGGGTGAATTTCAGCCAGGAGATTTCGCCCTTCCTCTTCGGAGATACACCTTTGAAGGACTCCAGTTGTGCTTCTCTTATAAAGTTCTCCCTCATGGACCTTGTAGGCTTTAGATCGCCGAACTATGCAGCGGGCCTAATTTTGGTCTTTGGGAAGTTCCTGCCTGATTAAGTAGGCTAGGAATGGTTCCGTCCACGGGGCAATTACTGCCATTATTTCGTGGGCTGAAGGTGTTATTTCATTGGCTGAGCCGCCGATTGTGTCAGAATGGTCTGAGTTAGGTGATGCAGCTGGTTCCGGATTGTTATTTCCGGACTCCTCTTCCCATAATACGGATGGCTTAAAGAGCCGTTCCAGGAAGATGTTTGGAGGGACGGCGTCGCGTTTTGCGCCAATGCGTGCCAACACGTCTGCTGCCTGGTTGTTATCCCGGGCTACATGGTGGAATTCGAGTCCTTCGAACCGAGCTGACATTTTTAGGACGGCGTTGCGGTAGGCTGCCATTTTCGGATCTTTGGCGTCAAAGTCTCCATTTATTTGGGATATTGCAAGGTTTGAATCCCCGCGCACCTCTAGGCGTTGAATGCCCATGGAGATTGCCATCCGGAGGCCAGGTAGAAGGGCCTCGTATTCGGCTGCGTTGTTGGAGTCCATGTACATTATTTGAAGTATGTATTGGACTGTGTCTCCGGTTGGGGACATCAAGACGACGCCAGCCCCCAAGCCAGCCAACATTTTGGATCCGTCGAAATGCATGATCCAATTGGAGTACGCGCCGTACTCTTTAGGGAGTTCGGCTTCGGTCCATTCGGCGACGAAGTCAGCCAGAACTTGCGACTTTATAGCTCGCCGTGGTTTGTAGGTTATGTCAAATGGTAAGAGCTCAATGGCCCATTTTGCAATCCTGCCCGTTGCGTCGCGATTGTTTATAATATCGTTGAGAGGTACTTCGGAGGCCATCGTCATGGAACACTCTTGAAAGTAGTGTCGCAGCTTCCGGGATGCCATGAACACCGCATACGCTATCTTTTGATAATGTGGGTACCGGGACTTGCATGGAGTTAAGACAGTGGATACGTAGTACACTGGTTTTTGAAGAGGGAATCTGTGCCCTTCTGTTTCTCGTTCGACGACGAGTACTGTGCTGACAACCTGATGTGTTGCTGCGATATATAATAACATAGGTTCGCCCAGGTTGGGCGCGGCCAGGACCGGATTTGTTGCCAGTATGGCCTTTATTTCTTCGAGTCCGGCCATGGCAGCATCCGCCCATTCGAAGTGTTCGATGCGCCGGAGGAGGCGATAGAGGGGCAGAGCCTTTTCTCCCAAACGGGAGATGAAGCGGCTTAGAGCCGCTACGCATCCAGTTAGTTTTTGAATTTGCTTGAGGTCTTTTGGGATATCCAATTGTGACAGAGCTCGGTTCTTGGCTGGGTTTGCTTCAATTCCTCTACCGGATACAATGAAGCCCAAAAGCTTTCCGGCTGGTACTCCGAAGACACATTTTTCCGGGTTGAGCTTAATGTCATATGCTCGGAGGTTGTCGAATGTCACCCTCAAGTCGTCTACTAGAGTTTCGACGTGTTTGGTCTTGACAACCACATCGTCTACGTATGCCTCTACTGTTTTGCCTATCTGGGTAGCCAGACATGTCTGAATCATGCGCTGATATGTTGCGCCGGCGTTTTTGAGTCCGAAGGGCATTGTGTTGAAGCAGAATGGCCCATATGGAGTAATGAATGCCATTGCAGCCTGGTCTTTTTCCGCCATCTTGATTTGATGGTATCCGGAGTATGCGTCAAGGAAGCACAATGAATCGTGCCCTGCGGTAGCATCGATGATTTGGTCGATGCGAGGGAGAGGGAAAGGGTCCTTTGGACAGGCCTTGTTAAGGTCTTTGAAATTGACGCAAAGGCGCCAGGATTTGTCCTTTTTTGGTACCATTACTAGGTTGGCTAGCCAGTCCGGATGTTTTATATCTCTGATGAATTCGGCTTCTAAGAGTTTGGCTAGCTCCTCTCCCATTGCCTGTCTTTTGGGTTTGGAAAACCGCCAAAGAGCTTGTTTGACTGGCTTGAATCCTTTTAGGATATTAAGGCTGTGCTCTGCCAGCCTGCGTGGGATTCCTGGCATGTCTGAAGGGTGCCAGGCAAAAATGTCCCAATTTTCCCGAAAGAATTCTCGTAGTGCGGCTTCTACATCAGGATTTAATTGTGCCCCAATGGAGGCCGTCTTTGTGGGGTCCGTTGGATGGACCTGAAATTTGACTATTTCGTCTGCTGGTTTAAAAGAGGTGGACTTGGACCTCTTATCGAGTATCACATCGTCCCTATCCACCATGGAGCGCAGCGCAGTTAGTTCCTATGCCGCTAGGGCTTCGGATAATGCCTCTAGGGCCAGTACAGCTGTCTTATTTTCAGCGTGGAGTGCTGTATCTGGATCACTGGCGAGAGTGATTATTCTATTGGGTCTGGGCATTTTGAGCTTCATGTACCCGTAATGGGGTATAGCTTGGAAGATTGTGAATGCCTCTCACCCTAACAAGGCGTGATATCCACTGCCGAATGGGGCCACTTGGAACGTGACCTCTTCGGACCTGTAATTGTCCGGCGAGCCGAACACTACATCTAGTGTGATTTTTCCTGTGCAACATACTTCTCGACTATGGATTATTCCCCTGAAGGTTGTGCTGCTTCGCTCAATGCGGCTCCAGTCAATTTCCATTTTTTGAAGGGTTTCTTCATAGATGAGGTTTAATCCGCTGCCGCCATCCATGAGTAGCTTGGTAAGACGAAAGTTGTCCATTATCGGACTGAGGACCAATGCGGCTGGTGCTCTAGCTGTTCAGAATTTAGGTTCGTCGCTGGCATTGAAGGTGATAGCCGTGTCACTCCATGGATTTGTTGTTGCTACTCGGTAGACTTCGACGAGGCTGCGGATTGTTCGTTTCTGCATGTTATTTGATGCGAAAGTCTCGAAGACTGTTAATACCGTACTGGTACTGCTGGGCTGGTTGCCTGGGGCTAAAAAGCCTTCGCCACTTTTGGCCACCTGCCGTAGTATCCAACATGCTCGAAGGCTATGTGTTGGAGTGGCGCCCTCCATACTGTGGATTTTGCAGGGTCCGTTGAGCCATCCCTCCAGTACGGTTCCGTACCCTTTAGGGGTTTTTTGCTTCTTGGTTTTTAACCCGGGCGCTTGAGTATGACGCACCCTTTTACTTCGGACTGGGGCTGTATTCAGGGCCGGATTGTCCCAAAACCTAGTTTCGGTTTTCCAAGCACTCTCCATCGCGCAGTATTTTTGTACAATGGTCGCTAGGTCGGTGAAGCGTGTAACTTCGCGATGACTGATGGCGTTTATGATTCCCTTGTCCGTGCAATTGTTGCAGAAAATTGAAATCGCGCTTTCTTCACGGCAGTCCATTATCCTGTTCATAACCAGGAGGAATCTGGCCCAGTAATGATGTACTGTTTCATCGGGCTCTTGCCGTATTTGAGATAGATCGCTTATGTTTGGGTGGGCGGGTGGAATTAAGTTCGGAACCCCGCCCGATCTGAGGCTCAAAGGCCAAGAAGCTTCCGGATTTGGAAGCTTGGTTTGTTGGATGCTTTCCAACAAATCTGGTCTAGTGCCTGACTTTAGGTTCAGTATTTGATTGGCGTCCGTCCCTCCGCGGGAATCCGGCATGGAGGGATCGGGAATCCTGACATAGTTGGTTTTTAACATAGAAGAAGAGTCGCCGTATTGTTCCTCTACCACAACAACGTGGTGGGTAACCTGGGGAGAGTTAATTTCTCTTAGATTGGTTTTAAGCCCAATCTGATCGTAGTCGGTAGCGACTCCCAGGGCGGCGATGCGATCCAAGAGCCCATTTACGGAGGAGAGCTCAATCGCATCTAGCTGCTCGGCGAATTCCGAGCTAACGTGAAGACCGCTTTTAATGACCGGAGAGGTCATTGTCGGAGCGGTGGCCGAACAGGCGGTCATAAGAAAACCGCCTAGCCGGATAGTCTGGCCGGCGACCAAAGCTCCCTTGACGACGACGACGTCTTTAAAGACGGGAAAAGGCATCCTTCCTGATGGCGACGGCACAGAGGAACTCTCAATGAAAGCACCAATGTCGGTGTCAAAACCGTCGGATCTCGGGTAGGGGGTCCCGAACTGTGCGTCTAGGCGGATGGTAACAGGAGACAAGGGACACGATGTTTTACCCAGGTTTGGGCCCTCTTGATGGAGGTAAAACCCTATGTCCTGCTTGATTAATATTGATGATGTGTGTTACAAGAGTGGATCTACCACGAGATCAAGGAGGCTAAACCCTAGAAGCTAGCCTATGGTATGATTGTTGTTCGTCCTACGGACTAAAGCCATCCGGTTTATATAGACACCGGAGAGGGCTAGGGTTACACAGAGTCGATTACAATGATAGGAGATCTACATATCCGTATCGCCAAGCTTGCCTTCCACGCCAAGGAAAGTCCCATCCGGACACGGGACAAAGTCTTCAATCTTGTATCTTCATAGTCTTGGAGTCCGGCCGATGATGATAGTTCGGCTATCCGGACACCCCCTAGTCCAGGACTCCCTCAAGGGGAAAGGAGCAAGGGAGGGGGCGCGCCCCCCCAAGCCCAATCCGAATTGGGAGGGGGGCCAGCCCCCCCTTTCCTTCCTCCCTCCTTCCTCTTCCTTCCCTCTCCTTGTCCTAATAGGAAAGGGGGGAGTCCTACTCTTGATGGGAGTTGGACTCCCCCCTAGGGCGCGCCACCCCCCTTGGCCGGCCCCCTCCTCCACTCCTTTATATACGGGGGAGGGGGCACCCCATAGGGACAACAATTGATCTCTTGATCTCTTAGCCGTGTGCGTTGCCCCCCCTCCACCAAAGTCCTCCTCGATAATATTGTAGCGGTGCTTAGGCGAAGCCTTGCAACGGTAGAACATCAAGATCGTCACCACGCCGTCGTGCTGACGGAACTCTCCCTTGACACTCGGCTGGATCGGAGTTCGAGGGACGTCATCGAGCTGAACGTGTGCTAAAACTCGGAGGTGCCGTAGTTTCGGTGCTTGATCGGTCGGGCCGTGAAGACGTATGACTACATCAACCGCGTTGTTCTAACGCTTCCGCTTTCGGTCTACGAGGGTACATGGACAACACTCTACCCTCTCGTTGATATGCATCACCATGATCTTGCGTGTGCGTAGGAATTTTTTTGAAATTACTACGTTTCCTAACAGTGGCATCCGAGCCTGGTTTTATGCATAGATGTTATATGCACGAGTAGAACACAAGTGAGTTGTGAGTGATACAAGTCATACTGCTTACCAGCATGTCATACTTTGGTTCGGCGGTTTTGTTGGATGAAGCGGCCCGGACCGACAATACGCGTACGCTTATGCGAGACTGGTTCTACCGACATGCTTTGCACACAGTTGGCTGGCGGGTGTCTGTTTCTCCAACTTTAGTCGAACTGAGTGTGGCTACGCCAGGTCCTTGCGAAGGTTAAAACAACACTAACTTGACGAACTATCATTGTGGTTTTGATGCGTAGGTAAGAACAGTTCTTGCTCAGCCTGTAGCAGCCACGTAAAATTTGCAACAACAAAGTAGAGGACGTCTAACTTGTTTTTGCAGGGCATGTTGTGATGTGATATGGTCAAGACGTGATGCTATATTTTATTGTATGAGATGATCATGTTTTGTCAGCAACTTGCAGGAGCCATATGGTTGTCGCTTTATTGTATGAAATGCAAGCGCCCTGTACTTGCTTTACTTTATCACTAAGTGGTAGTGATAGTCATAGAAGCAATAGATGGCATAATGACAACGATGTTACGATGGAGATCAAGGTGTCGCGCCGGTGACGATGGTGATCACAATGGTGCTTCAGAGATGGAGATCACAAGCACAAGATGATGATGTCCATATCATATCACGTATATTGATTGCATGTGATGTTTATCCTTTATGCATCTTATCTTGCTTTGATTGACGGTAGCATTTTAGATGATCTCTCACTAATTATCAAGAAGTGTTCTCCCTGAGTATGCACCGTTGCAAAAGTTCTTTGTGCTGAGACACCACGTGATGATCGGGTGTGATAGGCTCTACGTTCAAATACAACGGGTGCAAAACAGTTGCACACGTAGAATACTCAGGTTAAACTTGACGAGCCTAGCATATACAGATATGGCCTCGGAACATGGAGACCGAAAGGTCAAGCGTGAATCATATAGTAGATATGATCAACATAGTGATGTTCACCATTGAAAACTACTCCATCTCACGTGATGATCGGACATGGTTTAGTTGATTTGGATCACGTGATCACTTAGATGACTAGAGAGATGTGTGTCTAAGTGGGAGTTCTTTAGTAATATGATTAATTGCACTTAAATTTATCATGAACTTAGTACCTGATAGTATTTTGCTTGTCTATGTTTGTTGTAGATAGATGGCTCGTGCTGTTGTTCCGTTGAATTTTAACGCGTTCCTTGAGAAAGCTAAGTTGAAAGATGATGGTAGCAATTACACGGACTAGGTACGTAACTTGAGGATTATCCTCATTGCTGCACAGAAGAATTACGTCCTGGAAGCACCGCTGGGTGCTAGGCCTGCTGCAGATGCAACTGACAACGTTAAGAACGTCTGGCAGAGCAAAGCTGATGACTACTCGATAGTTCAGTGTGCCATGCTTTACGGCTTAGAACCGGGACTTCAACGACATTTTGAATGTCATGGAGCATATGAGATGTTCCAGGAGTTGAAGTTAATATTTCAAGCAAATGCCTGGATTGAGAGATATGAAGTCTCCAATAAGTTCTATAGCTGCAAGATGGAGGAGAATAGTTCTGTCAGTGAACATATAGTCAAAATGTCTGGGTATAATAATCACTTGATTCAACTGGGAGTTAATCTTCCCGATGATAGTGTCATTGACAGAATTCTTGAATCACTGCCACCAAGCTACAAGAGCTTCGTGATGAACTATAATATGCAAGGGATGGACAAGACTATTCCCGAGCTCTTCGCAATGCTAAAGGCTGCGGAGGTAGAAATCAAGAAGGAGCATCAAGTGTTGATGGTCAATAAGACCACCAGTTTCAATGAAAAGGGTGAAGGGAAGAAGAAGGGGAACTTCAAAAAGAACATCAAACAAGTTGCTGCTCAAGAGAAGAAACCCAAATCTGGACCTAAGCCTGAGACTGAGTGCTTCTACTGCAAACAGACTGGACACTGGAAGCGGAACTGCCCCAAGTATTTGGAGGATAAGAAGGATGGCAAGGTGAACAAAGGTATATGTGATATACATGTTATTGATGTGTACCTTACTAATGCTCGCAGTAGCACCTGGGTATTTGATACTGGTTCTGTTGCTAACATTTGCAACTCGAAACAGGGACTACAGATTAAGCGAAGATTGGCTAAGGATGAGGTGACGATGCGCGTGGGAAATGGTTCCAAAGTTGATGTGATCGCGGTCGGCACGCTACCTCTACATCTACCTTCGGGATTAGTTTTAGACCTGAATAATTGTTATTTGGTGCCAGCGTTGAGCATGGACATTATATCTGGATCTTGTTTGATGCGAGACTGTTATTCATTTAAATCAGAGAATAATGGTTGTTCTATTTATATGTGTAATATCTTTTATGGTCATGCACCCTTGAAGAGTGGTCTATTTTTATTAAATCCCGATAGTAGTGATACACATATTCATAATGTTGAAGCCAAAAGATGCAGAGTTGATAATGATAGTGCAACTTATTTGTGGCACTGCCGTTTGGGTCATATTGGTGTAAAGCGCATGAAGAAACTCCATACTGATGGACTTTTGGAATCACTTGATTATGAATCACTTGGTGTCGGTGTCAAAACCGGCGGATCTCGGGTAGGGGGTCCCGATCTATGCGTCTTAGGCTGATGGTAACAGGAAGCAAGGGACACAATGTTTACCCAAGTTTGGGTCCTCTCGATGGAGGTAAAACCCTACTTCCCGCTTGATTAATATTGATGATATGAGTAGTACAAGAGTAGATCTACCATGAGATCGTAGAGGCTAAACCCTAGAAGCTAGCCTATGATGATTATGATTGTAATTCTGATCGGCCTTCTAAGGACCAACCTCTCCGGTTTATATAGACACCGGAGAGGGCTAGGGTTTACATGAAGTCGGTTACAAAGAAGGAAATACAATATCCGGATCGCCAAGCTTGTCTTCCACGCAAAGGAGAGTCCCATCCGGACATGGGACGGAGTCTTGAGTCTTGTATCTTCACGCTCCAATAGTCCGGGCGATGTATATAGTCCGGTTGTCCGGATACCCCTAATCCAGGACTCCCTCAGTAGCCCCTGAACCAGGCTTCAATGACGATGAGTCCGGTGCGCAGTCTTGTCTTTGGCATTGCAAGGCGGGTTCCATCTCCGAATACTCCAAAGTAATTATCGAACACTTAGACCGTGTCCGGATCTGCGAGATGATCCTCACATACTATTGTAGGGAACATAGCATAAATCTGATCTGCTGGCAATCTTCGTACGTCGTGCCCTCACATCGTGGCTCGGTCCAACATGAAACCGACGTTTCTCGCCCCATCTCGACTGCATTGCGAGGCGGTTTTATTGGCACGCCCCGCCAAAGCAGAGATCGTGTTCCTCTTATTACGGGATCTTCCATCAATATGGGTGTGTGTAACCCCACGACGACCGCTGGTATGACTCCGTGTGTTTTTAGATAAGCCTCAAGCGGTCACGTTGAGGACTCTTGATATTCACCCCCTTTATAAAGGGGCTGAGGCCTACGCCTCTTTTCCACCTCCCTTGCGCCTTTTCGCACCTCGAGTTCTAACACCCGAGACCTAAGCTCAAACACCCCAGATCCTCCAATATGTCAGGATCCAACCCTCAAGGCCGGTGGGTGGCCTCCTCGATCCAAGAGGAGGACATTGCGAGGCTTAGGGAGGTCGGATATCTGACCGCCGACATCCAGCACAGGCTTCCTACTCCAGGGCAGGTCATCCCTACACTGGAGCCCAATGAGAGCGTCGTGTTTGTTCCTCACTTCCACCGCGACTTAGGCCTCACCCTTGATCCCTTTGTGAAGGGGGCTCATGTTCTATTACGGGTTGGATTTTCATGATCTAGCTCTAGACGCTATCCTCCATATCTCGTCATTCATCATTGTGTGCGAGGCTTTTCTCCACGTCACTCCACACCTCCGCTTATGGCTCAAGACCTTCAATGTGAAGCCGAAGATGATCGAGGGGCAACATGCGGAGTGCGGAGGTGCCATAATAAGCAGGAACGCCAATGCCCCGTGGCCAGAGGGTTCTTTCCCAGAAGTATCCGATGTATGGCAATGGAGGTGGTTTTATGTCATGGCTCCCAGAGGCACAAAGTGGGTGGCCGCCCCCGACTTCCGCTCGGGCCCTCCGTCACAACTGGCGTCATGGACCGACGTAGGATAGAATTGGGGGCCCGCTGGCGATGTACCGATACTGCAGAGCCGCATCCGGGAGCTTCTCGAGAGGGACATTAACCTTGTCAGCATAATTCAAGTAATGCTAATCCGACGGATGTTGCCATGCCAACACCGGCCTCTTCGGATGTGGGAGTTCAATCTAGAGGGTCCGCGGACTATTAAGCACTTCTTCAGCCTGAAGCTCGAAGGGATGTGTAAATTATTCTTTGGACCACAAGTAGAGTGTCCGGACACCACCGAGGACACGGGCCTAAGCTGCAATCGCCTAGATACCCAAGTAAGTAACCTTGATACCGGACACTTCATTTATATCCGTCATAGTTGTTATTCTGAAAATCTTCCGTGGCCAGGAATGGCTCAGCAAGGCGGAGAGAATCAGGTGTCCGGTGCCACTTCCCGAAGGCTTGCCTAGTCCAACCATTGCCAAGATGCTTGACCGGGTGCTCAGCAGAATGCCCTCAGGGAAAGACAAAGGGAAGAGCAGAGAAGCCAAACTTCACACGCTGCGCATCCAAACTGGGGGAATTGTTACCTCCCCTAAGGAGGATAGTCGGGAAGGGGAGGCTAAAGCCTCCTCCCCGCGTGGGAAGAAGAGGGCCACCTCCGAAGACATGGAGACGGAGATGCCCAAGCAAGGGAAAAAGGTATCACCTAGGGGCTCTGCCCCAACGGGCACCCTCATCGCATCATGCCCGCCAACGGGCCAGCCCTCCACCGAGCTATAAGTTAACCGTAAATTCGAAGGTACTATTTTTCTCCGAGTACACTAACCAAGATCCATTCTTTGCAGTCCGGCTAGCAGCTCTTCGCAACAGAGTTTGTCTTCGGGGGATCTTCCTCCGGAGATGATGGAGAGTGAGACCCCACCAGCCTCTCCGCCCTCATGAGGCGGGCGACACCAAGGTGTCATCACGGAGGAGTCCGGGTTTGCCGAAGTCAGAAGCTAATCCATCAGCCGCCCTGAGCCCGGGGCGTTCGGCTCCCAAAGGGGGCGACGAGAAAGGTCCAGCATAGTTCGGTGCCCGGCCGGACATACTGACGGGCCTTCTGGAGCGAGCTGTGTTCTCGGAGGAGCACCGATCATTAATGAGCACGGTGCTCAAAAAGATTTCATCTGCCACAAGCGGTTTGAATGAAGCATTTACGAGTCTGCTTAGAGGCTTTGAGGTATGTAGTGAAAAATACACAATTTTTTGGCAGTGAGGCACGTGCTAGGTGTGCTCCATATGGATAGTAGCCCCTGAGACTCTGGTTGCCCGCCCTAGGCGGCAAACGGAGGATCATATTTTGTAAGTACTGATTGTGTTGTACATATGCGCAGGTATCTAAGGATCCGGCTGCCGAACAGTCCGTTGAAGTTGCCGAACTAAGGAGGCAAATTGGATCTATTGATGCCGATATCACGCTGGTAAACGAGCGGCTGAACGAGTCACAAGGTATGTGCTCTGATGTCCTTATTATGTTTATAGGAAAATATGAGAGTGGCATAATATTAATGCAATATGCTTGGACTGCAGATGGCGCTGCTGCCATGGAAGCCCTGAGGGCGAAACTTGCCCAGGCCAAGGAGCAAGCTCGGGTTAGCAATGTGGCTGCCCTAAAGGCGGCCGAAGAATTGAGAACCGAATAGGCTGCTCATCGCCGAAGCCAGGAAAAGATAGCCGAAATGGCTGTGGAGTTGAAAAATGCCGCCGACCGGTATGAACTCCTTGAAAAGGAGAATAAGGCTAGTTCGACCAACCTGAACAAGGCACTTAATGCCACCAAGGAGATGTGGACCGAGGTCAGGGGTGTGCGGGAGGAGCTTCAACAGGCCGGTAAAATCGCGGCTGGGGGCTCCTACTTATTGCGGACGAAGTTTTTGGATCCGAAGTATGCTCCCCTGGATGGATGCTGGAGTCCTGCAGACGCGTATGCGGACTTGGTGAAGAGTACAGCTGATGCAGCCAAGTTTTTCGAGGATCAAGGTGATAAAGAAGTGGAGAAGCTTTTTTGGTCGCAATTCAATGCTCCCGCGCGCCCGCTGCCGTTAAGTGAGAAGATGGTTGCTGTAGCGGAGCTTCACAGGCTGTGCGGGCTTGCAATGCGGCCTGTAATAGACCATCTTTGGCTAAAGGGGCCTAAGCCGGACAGTTACTTTGGTTTGGTGCACCAATTCCTTGGGGCCGTGCCTCAGATCGACGCCATGAGACGGTCGGCATGCATAGAGGGTGCACGAATGGCTCTTGCCCGCATTAAAGCCTATTGGACAGATATGGAGGCCACCGTTGTAGCGACCCAGAATCCGGCGGGAGGCCAGTATCCGGCGGAGCACTACTTAGAGCAGGTAACAGAAGGTGCCCGCTTAATAGGGGCGCAATGCTCGAAGAATATATTGTTCGAGTGACAAAGCGAATCATTGTAAAAAAATGTTATTTTGATTGTGAGGCTATATTTATACTTTGTGCCCAAAAGTATTATTTGTGCCTCCTGCGCGGCCGTTTTTATGTCTATGTGTAATTTTGAAAGTTAGCAGTCATTGGCTTCAGCCCCCACGCATACAATGCGGGGGTGTTCGCGAAAAATATGCATGATCACACTTGTTCCAACGTCTTGGTCCATTAAGGAGGTGATCACACGTTGAACTAGGCAACCGGACTATATAGCTGTAACACTTTCACTTAGCCATAGGAGTTTGATAGTGGGGCTACATTGCGTGCATCCGAATACGAGCGCATATGTACATGGCCGGGAAACGGCCCTTCGTTAATGCGGAGGAATCCTAAAGATTCCGGTAAGTCTTTGAGTGGTTGAAAATTCTCGCGCTGTATCATGACAGTCAGTTTTTGGCTTTCTCTACTGAGGTGCTCATCCGGAATAACCAGGGCACAATCACAGTAGTTCTCCTTTGGCCGCCTTAGCTGATGAGAACGGAATGTAAGGCGGCAAACCCAGGAACCGGGCAAACCCAACATTTGACCAATGACATCATTCGGAGCTGATGCATATAAGGCCAAACTCGTGACGACGAACACTCCCGAAGGTATTCGGACTTTATAGCAGAAAGTGGGCTGAAGAATGCCCATTCATTATAAACCCTGTATTTCCAGGTACGTGCATTAGTCTGTAGTGGCGAAATGCCAATAACGGCAGTATCCTCTGTGGGTATGGAACCCATGGGGTGTTTAAACAACAAGAGGCAATAAAAAGGTTTACACAGGGGCTTAATCTAAAGAGAAACCTTTTGAGCGGGGCCCTGCTGCACTTCTGCGCCTTTATCTCCGTTGTGCCGTATCCTGGAAGGGTATCACGCGAATGTTGTCTGTAAAAAAGAAAACTCATGTAGGAGAGTACAACTTAAGTATGCGATGGATAGTAAAAGTGTAAGACGTTGGCCTGCCAATAAGGTTGAGCCAAGTGTGGGGCTATATTAAGTATTTATAGCCCCTGGTGTCCTCTATGGGATTACATATATGGTGCCCTGGTTCAGTTTTATCCGGGCTGCCGGACTTGTCTAACCGTGTCTGTGGTCTTAATGACCAATCAAGTTTTCTGATATTGGAGGCTGCTTATAGTCCGGCCGCTAGGGACGTCGCGTGTTCCTCTGTGCGTGAAGAGCGCTCTGTGTTTCCATTAACGGTTATGACGCCACATGGACCGGGCATCTTGAGTGTATGGTAGGCATAGTGCGGTAATGCGTTGAAGCGGGCGAAGGCCGTTCTTCCAAGCAATGCATTATAGCCGCTTTGGAAGGGTGCGATGGTGAAGAGTAGTTCTTCGCTTCTGGAGTTGCCTGGGGAGCCGAATGTTACCTCTAGTACGATGGAGCCCCTGCCGTGGGCTTCAACGCCTGGTATCACCCCTTCAAAGGTGGTGTTATTTTGGCTAATTCTGGATGGGTCTATCCCCATCCTGCGGACAATGTCCTCGTATATTAAATTTAGACTACTGCCGCCATCCATGAGGACTCGGGTGAGATGGTATCCGTCAATTATTGGGTCAAGCACCAAGGCCTCTGATCCTCTACGCCGAATACTAGTTAGGCAGTCCGTGTGATCGAAGGTGATCGGACAAGCCATCCAGTAGTTAGGTGTGGGTATGATGGGCTCTATACCGTACGTGTCTCTGAGTGCGCGTTCGTGCCTTCTCGTGGATGTGTGAGTCGCGTGGATCATGTTTATTGTTTTAACCTCTGGTGGGAATTTTTTCTATCCCCCAGTGTTCGGCTGGCGAGGTTCATCCTCGTCTTCACTTGGTGTTTCCCCTCCCTTGTGTTCGGCATTTAATTTGCCGGCCTGCTTGAAGACCGAACACTCTCTGTGTGTGTGGTTCGCAGGTTTGTCGGGGGTGCCATGAATTTGGCACAGTCTGTCCAGGACTCTGTTCAGACCAGACGGTCCCTCTTTACTGCCTTTAAATGGCTTCTTTTGCTGATCGGGTCGAGAGCCCCTGAATCCGGCGTTGACCATTGTGTTGTCCGGGCTCTCTTCCTTGTTTTGGCGTTTGTTTTTATTACGCCGTGGCTTCCCGTTGCCGTCCCTTATTTCGGATGTGCTTGGGCCGTTGGTGCCTTTACGGGCCAACCAACTATCTTCACCCGCGCAAAAGCGGGTCATAAGGCTTGTTAAGGCTGCCATTGTCCTTGGCTTTTCTTGGCCGAGGTGTCTGGCGAGCCATTCATCGCGGATGCTGTGTTTGAATGTCGTTAACGCTTCAGCGTCCGGACAATCAACAATTTGATTCTTCTTAGTGAGGAATCTATTCTAGAGCTTGCGGGCGGACTCTCCAGGCTGTTGGATTATGTGACTTAAATCATCCGCATCCGGAGGCCGGACTGTGACGCCCGGATATTTAGCTACAGTAATTCCCTGCTAATGATGCCACGTCACTTCGATTACTATCGCTAATCTCGTGTTAGTTCGGAACCGATTCAAATTCAAATTTAAAATATAGACAAACATCAAGTCAAAAGTTTTGAAACATTAAAACTAAAATGTTCAAGCTGAGAAAGATAAATTCTAAATAATAAAGGTGGAGAAACCACACTTGTATAAATTATGCAAATACTCAAAATGAATAAAATAGTAGCAAAAACAATTAGTTAAATGATTATCAAATAATAAACAATTACAAACGATTTTATATTAGGTTCCAAGATAGTTGTGGTAGTGGCATAGGTATTAATAATATTTTAGGTACAACTTGGGTATTTCATAAAAACATAAATTTAATAAAACAAAAAAAGGAAGAAATGAAATGAAATAGAAAATAGAAAACAGTAATAACTAAACTAAAATAAAATAGAACCCCCCCTCTCCCTGGGCCTCTCGGCCCACCTAGCAGTCAGCCGGCCCACCCCAATACCCCTGGCCTATTTCCCCCATACCCGACCGAAACCCTAAACCACCGGTCGCTCCACTTCCCCCCCACTCCCTCGATCCACCTCTCCCCTCTGCCCCCGATTGGATCTGGGGGGATCGACCAGCCGCCGCCGCCAGACCCA
>NC_041387.1:336387907-336395987 GCF_002162155.2 Triticum dicoccoides | reverse complement strand
CAGGCGCCCGTCTCCCGCGCGCCACGCTCGCCCACGACCTGCTGCTGCTACTGCACAGCACCGCCGCGCGCGCGGCCTCGCCGACCCACGCGCCTCACGCCCACCCGCCTCTTGCTCCGGCCAACTGCCGCCGCGGCGCCGTCTCCGGCTTCCCCGTGTGCTCGCAGCCCCCCCCCTGTGCACCGGCGCCTCTCGCTCGCCGTTGTCGCCCTCGACCGGCCGCACCTCTGCGGCGACCCTCCGCGTGCCCTGCGCCGGCCTCCACCGCGGTCGCCTTGGCCACTGGCCTCGCCTCGCCACACTCCATGCGGGTGAGCGCTCACCCCGGCGCCCGTCGCCCTCCTGCCCGCTAACCCGCTAAGGCCCCCCGGGGCCTATGACAAGGGGGCCCCATCCCCCAGAACGTTTTATATATAAAAAAAGAATAAAAATAATAATTAATAAAATTATTAATTAATTAATTAAATTAATTGTGTTTAATTAACCTAATAACTAATTAAACTAATTAACTACTGTTAATTAACATAACTAATCTGTTAACTAAACTAATTAACCTGGTTAATTAGTTAACAAACAATGACATGTGGGTCCCACTGGACCCACCTGTCTGTTTGACTGGTCAACCGACCAGTTGACCTGCTGACATCACTCTGATGTCATGCCTGCGTCATCATTCACTGTTCTGGATAATGTTAAATTAAATTAATTAAATAAATTCTAAAAATGATTTAAAACTTTAGAAAATCATATAAAATAATCCGTAACTCGGATGAAAATACTTTGTACATGAAAGTTGCTCAGAACGACGAGACGAATCCGGATATGCAGCCCGTTCGTCCGCCACGCGTCCCTAGCATAGAGAACCTGCAACATTTCACCACCGGTTCATCTGTCCGAAAACACGAAACACTGGGGGTACTTTCCCGGATGTTTCCCCCCTTCACCGGTATCACCTCATACCGCGTTAGAACGCTTCTAGCTCTGCTTGTTGACCTGTTATGCACTTGCTTGCTATGTATTTACTGTTTCTCCCCCCTCTTCTCTCCGGTAGCCCCCGTGACGATGCTGATGCCCCTGTGGACGACTACGTCACCGACGACCCCTCCTTCTTGTCTGAGCAACCAGGCAAGCCCCCCCCTTGATCACCAGATATCGCCTATTCTACTCTATACTGCTTGCATTAGAGTAGTGTAGCATGTTACTGCTTTCAGTTAATCCTATACTGCTGCATAGCCTGTCCTTGCTACTATTGTTGTTACCTTTACCTGCTATCCTACTGCTTAGTATAGGATGCTAGTGTTCCATCAGTGGCCCTACACTCTTGTCCGTCTGCCATGCTATACTACTGGGTTGTGATCACTTCGGGAGGTGATCACGGGCATACACGATATACTTTACACAGTTACATTATCTGTGATACTGTTCGGAGTTGGGGGCTGAAGGGGCAGGTGGCTCCATCCCGGTAGAGGTGGGCCTGGGTTCCCGACGGCCCCCGACTGTTACTTTGTGGCGGAGCGACAGGGCAGGTTGAGACCACCTAGGAGACAGGTGGGCCTGGTCCTGTTCGGCGTTCGCGGATACTTAACACGCTTAACGAGATCTTGGTATTTGATCTGAGTCTGGCTACGAGCCTATACGCACTAACCATCTACGTGGGAGTAGTTATGGGTATCCCGACGTCGTGGTATCAGCCGAAGCACTTCGTGACGTCAGCGACTGAGCGGCGCGCGCCGGGTTGGACTGCGTTAACGCAACTTCCTTTGTAATGGAGGTTGCTAGGTCTGCTCACCGGCCGCGTATGCAACGTGCAGGTGTGCTCAGGGCGATGGGCCCAGACCCCTGCGCGCTTAGGTTTAGACCGGCGTGCTGGCCTCTCCGTTGAGCCTAGGTGGGGCTGCGACGTGTTGATCTTCCGAGGCCGGGCATGACCCAGGAAAGTGTGTCCGGCCAAATGGGATCGAGCGTGTTGGGTTATGTGGTGCACCCCTGCAGGGAAGTTAATCTATTTGAATAGCCGTGATCTTCGGTAACAGGACGACTTGGAGTTGTACCTTGACCTTATGACAACTAGAACCGGATACTTAATAAAACACACCCTTCCAAGTTCCACAGACAACCCGGTGATCGCTTTTCTACAGGGCGACGAGGAGAGGATCGCCGGGTAGGATTATGCTATGCGTTGCTACTTGGAGATGCTATCTGGAGATGCTACTTGGAGATGCTATTTGGAGATGCTACTTGGAGATGCTACTTGGAGGACTTCAGTCTACTCTCTTCTACATGCTGCAAGTCGGAGGCTGCCAGAAGCATAGTCTTCGATAGGACTAGCTATCCCCCTCTTATTCTGGCATTCTGCAGTTCAGTCCACTGATATGGCCTTCTTACACATATACCCATGCATATGTGGTATAGTTCCTTGCTTGCGAGTACTTTGGATGAGTACTCACGGTTGCTTTCTCCCCCCTTTTCCCCCTTTCCTTTCTTTCTGGTTGTCGCAACCAGATGCTGGAGCCCTGGAGCCAGACGCCACCGTTGACGATGACTACTACACTGGAGGTGCCTACTACTACGTGCAGCCCGCTGACGACGACCAAGAGTAGTTAGGAGGATCCCAGGTAGGAGGCCTGCGCCTCTTTCGATCTGTATCCCAGTTTGTGCTAGCCATCTTATGGCAACTTGTTTAACTTATGTCTGTACTCAGATATTGTTGCTTCCGCTGACTCGTCTATGATCGAGCACTTGTATTCGAGCCCTCGAGGCCCCTGGCTTGTATTATGATGCTTGTATGACTTATTTTATTTGTAGAGTTGTGTTGTGATATCTTCCCGTGAGTCCCTGATCTTGATCGTACACCTTTGCGTGTATGATTAGTGTACGATTGAATCGGGGGCGTCACAAGTTGGTATCAGAGCCGACTGCCTGTAGGAATCCCCCTTCCACACTCCTTGGCCGAAGTCGAGTCTAGACATTACAAAAACTTTTACTAACTTGGCTGTGTGCCTTACGGGCCCACGTCGCCATCGGGTGGTACTAGGATCTTTTACTCCTCGACCTTTACTCCGGGACTCTGATCTCTCCTCTTTTCGGGTTAAATGAAGTTTACTAAATCTAACAATAGGATCTCGTTATCACTTTCACCCGGAGAGCCCCTTGTTACTGATGATCGTCTGCTGCACCAGAAGACCCTGAAGATACTCTCCGCTGTTAACCCGAGAACTTGTGTTCATCGTGTTTGCAATCCCCCTTCCACCGCAAACCCTTATGGATAACTACTTGCAGTTGTTATTCTTACATTCATCCCCAGTTGGTCTTGATATTACAAGATAACCTGAAAAACTCGTCATTGTTTCGATAATCCTTTGAGCTTACTGCCTTGCTGTTCTTTGTCACCTGAATACCCCTACGGTTAATTATTGCACTTATCGAGTATCCGCTCATCCCTAGTTGTTCAGGTGTTTCACAAAAGTCTTCAAAATAATATTCGATCTTCCGAAAATCCTCTGGAGCCTTTGGCTCTTGAAATTCTTGCTTGCTTGCATTATGGTTAATCCCATAAGTCTCGTAGTCCTAATGACATTCCTCGTCATTATCATTTTGAGTCTGTTGACTCAATATGTTTGCGAATACACGCAATCATCATTGATCCTTATAAATTACTTTTCCGGCTAAGTTGCCATTCTTTTAACTAGAACTGGTTCCCGACCAATCCAATTGTCTTTGATTGTACCCTAAGGCTATTCAACTTATCCACCTCTAATCAGAGCATTGCTTCTGATCCCTTGATTTGGAAATCATAATTCCTTGCATTTGACAATTGAGTTAGTCAGTTGTTTATATAATCTGCTTCCTCTAGTTGAGTACCGATGCTCACACCAGATCCCTTATGGACCACCAGATCCTTTGTTGGATTCATCTGACAACGCCCTTCATATTCAATAACCTTGTGAGCCTTTTCTCTGATTCATAATGCCTTTGGTAAATTGTATCGTCTGCTTTCTCAACCATGCTCTGCCTTCGAGGTTGAGTTAATTACTTCTAAAGATTCTGGTATATGATTCTAAGATGCCCCGATGGGTTGAACCTATGCCTTCCTTAATATGTGTGAACTCGAAAGTTTTCACGAGTCATACTCTTCTGGTATTTTGCCAGATAAAAATTCAATGTTATAACTTCATCGAAAGCGAGAAGTGAATGAAAGGGTATGCATTGGAGAAGTGGGAGTCAACCTTGAACTTTGTGTTCATGCCCATAGACACGATGTAGATCTTCTCATCGAAGCTTCTTTTAAAATTAATTATTCCCTTGGTATAAGTTCATCTTATATATAGGATGTGGCCTTTTTCAATCGTGGTTCCGACCATGTTCTCCTTTAAATACCATTTCTCGTGCAAGTTTTAGCACTTGTCTTCTGCATAGCAATACCCCAGTCCAACCTCTACTTTGATCTGTCGTCGAGTATTACCCCCTGGTATCTCGAGATTGTCATGGAACTGCATAACCTCTTATGCTTCATCAAGTACTACATTCTCACGGATTCCAAATTTTCACGGGCTTTGAGTTATTAAACACTCAAAGACACCGATAACTGAACCGAGTCTGCACTACGGTTCAACAACTCTTCAGTAATCTTCTTTAAGTACGAGTTTGTACCCGATCATGTCATTCCTAGCCTGCTCTGATATACCTATTCGTGTTGATTTTAACTGTGCTACCTGGTCTCTCTTCCTGGAGCACAAAAATTTCGACGATGAGCTAAGCTTACGTCGATCTTCCTCGTCCTATCAGTTCGCCTTGAACAACAATCTTGATTTCAAGTTTGTGTCGTACCCTTGGTTCCAGTAAGCTTTCGCTTCACCATTCATTTGACTTGATGTCATCGCCGATCGATTACATCTTGAAACCTCTCGACAAATGTGTCGTGATCATCACCAACCTTATGAGCTCTTCCAGGATATCAATCGGATTCATGATGAGAAATACCATCCTTGCCTCGATGATTTGTGTTATCATCAACCACTTTACTGCCTTCCCTCCAACACAAACTTGTTCGTGTTTTGTGTTATACCTTGAGTTCCTTGCTATCTAGCAGTTGATCTTCTTTACCTTGGAGCATTACCATCTCTTATGTCATCAATGTTGTAAGAATTTCACCACCTCTTAAGACTTCTTGATACAGGTGATACTTCTCACCATCACCATTCTTCTTGGTCCTCGTGTTGATTCCAACCGGGGTACCAACAAGTGAACGGTGCAGTTTGGATTCTGCGCTTCCAGCAACCCTATTGCTTTGATGTTAATGGTCGGCCATTCATTCTTAGACTATTGATTATTGAATCACCATTTCCGACGTCGGTCGTGCAACCCAACCCATATTTCGGACGCACCTTTCAACCAATGTTTAATTGTGTATGTTTTCCTCGAGCATATTTCCTTATATCATTTGATCTGACCAATGTTATCTCCTTGTTCACTTAATTGTGGACATCCATCTTTTGGGAATCTCGGTGAATTGCCGTTGAGTTCACCAGACACCTCCTTGTCCTCTCCTTGGGTTAATGATGGACTCCTGATAACGGAAATCACTACATAGTTCATTTCCCCGAGAATCTTACAATATCATCTCGTCAACTTGCGTTACCCCTTTTCTTCTCAGATATCCTAAGTCTGAGGTATCCTGACACCAATCGGATCTGAATCTCGGTCAGATATGATGGTTGGAACATATTTCCAAGAGTTATAAGAATGGTATTTATGTGACCCGGTAAGGTGCTGTCATGCCTAGCACACCTGGCCGGAGGCCATGTTGTTATAGATTCCTTTCCAACAAGGTTATCCATTCTTCCATGAGGAAACTGTAAGACTTATTCTACAAGTTATTCCTGATGAATCCTTCGTGTTTCCAAAGTCTGATCTTCACCTGATGACCATGTCAATGCTATCTCGAAGCATGTCCATGGTACTCCGATTTTCAACAAAACCACTTGAAGCCCAATGCTAAATGTTTCTTGCTCAATTACCCAAACACCGTTGTATGGGCAATGTCATGAAAATTCTCTCCCCTACCTAAAGAGTTTTCTACATAATATCCTATCATGGATATCTTGCTCTGCTTGTCCTGGGGAAGGATATACCCCTGATATACGTGTTTTAAGCACATCTTCCTTCCCGTTGTTTTGTTCAAACTTTCTTGTAAACTACTTAACCGAGCAGTGGTAATCCCCTGCTTAGGTAAACACCTCGGTGTACCATCCTGTCTGGTGTAACCCTATTACTATTTTGATGACATTCCGGTAGCCACCGATGGACGAGAACTTTGCCTATTGGTCCGCCTCGTTCAACGAGCAGGAAATGGTTCTCTTCGTCCCTCGCCCTTGGTATCGATGTTGTTGCCGACATATCTGACAGGCTACCCTTTGACACGCCTTGCTATCATGACCGTGCAAAATGTCGGCCCCCTTCCTACTTTCAACCACATGGTGGGCCCATAACCCACAGTTCCACAGGATCGAAACCTGACTCTCCTGCACCCCTTCTTCCCAAGGTTTTTCCTCGCGTGCGGCCTCGTATGTAATTCACGGGCCACCGTCCCAAGTGATCTATTTTGGTAGCAGACACAATACTCAATCTCATTGCTCTGGACCCCTTTCGCATGTTGTTTCAGACATCAAACAATGGCCTATCCGTTTGAAACTTCTCATGGTACCTTCTTACTTTACTCTCGATATTTTCTTAAGTTCAATTCGAGAGTTACTTCCTACCCCATTCCCTGAGTTATGTACCAGATAGTCAACCTGGTAAGGCCCGCCCTTCCCGAGTCTTCCCCCATATCCTTTTCGTAAGTACGATGAAGATCCCGAAGAAAGGATGACGACTTCATCATTTTGACCTGAAGCAACAGTAATGAAGACATCAATGTAATGGATCGATCTCTTCGAGAAGAGCAACCAAGACCGAGAAGATTCGTTAGAGTTTCGTAACCAGATCTCCCCCTTACTTTCCCTCTTAAATCTCGGGACGAGATTTCTTGTAGTGGAGGAGAATTGTGACGCCCGGATATTTAGCTACAGTAATTCCCTGCTAATGATGCCACGTCACTTCGATTACTATCGCTAATCTCGTGTTAGTTCGGAACCGATTCAAATTCAAATTTAAAATATAGACAAACATCAAGTCAAAAGTTTTGAAACATTAAAACTAAAATGTTCAAGCTGAGACAGATAAATTCTAAATAATAAAGGTGGAGAAACCACACTTGTATAAATTATGCAAATACTCAAAATGAATAAAATAGTAGCAAAAACAATTAGTTAAATGATTATCAAATAATAAACAATTACAAACGATTTTATATTAGGTTCCAAGATAGTTGTGGTAGTGGCATAGGTATTAATAATATTTTAGGTACAACTTGGGTATTTCATAAAAACATAAATTTAATAAAACAAAAAAAGGAAGAAATGAAATGAAATAGAAAATAGAAAACAGTAATAACTAAACTAAAATAAAATAGAACCCCCCCTCTCCCTGGGCCTCTCGGCCCACCTAGCAGTCAGCCGGCCCACCCCAATACCCCTGGCCTATTTCCCCCGTACCCGACCGAAACCCTAAACCACCGGTCGCCCCACTTCCCCCCCACTCCCTCGATCCACCTCTCCCCTCTGCCCCCGATTGGATCTGGGGGGATCGACCAGCCGCCGCCGCCAGACCCACGTCGCCACGCCCCACCGTCGTCGCCGATGCCTCCTCATCCCCGCAGTCTAGCTCCATGGCCGGATCGACCAAGGCCGCCCTGATGCCGTGCCTCGACCCCGTCATCGCTCGACATCGACCATCGCCCGACACGACCACGCCGGCGCCCTTCCCCACCGGCCTGCACCCGCTCCGCCGATGTCGTCCCCGTCACCCCCCTCGACCACCGCTGCCCAGACCCTACGCCTCCGGTGAGGCCACGGCCTCCGCGCCCCTCCTCTCCTTCCCTTGTCCCCACGTCGCGCCCGACCTCCTCGCCCCGCGCGTGGCCTCGTACGCGCCCGTCCGTCGCCTCCCCGGCGCTACTGCGCCCGCACATGGCCGCGCCCAG